>NW_024744156.1:0-10676 GCF_018991925.1 Homarus americanus | reverse complement strand
AGTGTCATGACCCGGATGTGTCAGGGCCTGACACCCCTCCAGCACCATGGCCCGGGGTATGAGGGCCGGGCACCCCTCCTGCACCATGACCCGAGGTGTGAGAGCCAGGCACCCCTTCAGTGCCATGACCAGGGGTGTGAGGGCCGGGCAAAGCTACAGTGCCATGGCCAGGGGTGTTAAGGCCGTGCACCTCATCAGTGCCATGACCCGCGGTGTGTGGAACGGGCACACCTTAAGTGCCATGAAACGGGGTGTGAGTGCCGGGCACCCATACATTGCTTTGAACCAGGGTGTGAGGGTAGGGCACCCCTTCACAAGACCCGGGGTGTCAGGGCTGGGCACCCCTCCAGCACCATGACCCGGAGTGTGAGGGCCTGGCACCCCATAAGTGACATGAACGGGGGTTTTAGGGCCGGGCACCCCTTCAGTGACATGAAACGGGGTGTGGGGGCAGGGCATCCCTACAGTGTTATGAACCGGGGTGTGAGGGCCGGGCTCCCTTTCACATGACCCGGGGTGTAAGGGCCTCGCACCCCTTCAGCACCATGCCACGGGGTGTGAGGACAAAGCACCCCTTCAGTGCCATGACCCGGGGTGTGAGGGCCGGGCACCCTTTCAGTGCCATGAAACGGGGTGTGAGGATCGGGCACCCCTACAGTGCTGCAAACCGGGGTGTGAGGGCCGGGTACCCCTTCACATGACTTGAGGTGTGAGGGTCGGGCACCCCTTCAGTGAAATGAATCGGAGTGTGAGGGCTGGGCACCCCTTCAGCACCATGACCCAGGGTGTTAGGGCCGGGCTCGATTTCAGTGCCAAGAATCAGGGTGTGAGGGCCGGGCACCCCATCAGCACTATGACCCGGGATGTGAGGGCCGGGAACCGCTTCAACCCCATGACCCTGGGTGTGAGGGCCGGGCACCGCTTTAGGTCCATGACCAGGGGTGTCTTGGCCGTGCACCACTTCAGTGACATGACCCGGGGTGTGAGGGCCGGGTACCCCTTTTGTGACATGACCTGGGATGTGAAGGCCGGGCACCCCTCCAGCACCATGACCCGGGGTGTGAGGGCCAGGCACCCCTTCAGCACTATGACCCGGGGTGTGAGGGCCGGGCACCCCTTCAGTGTCACGAATCGGGGTGTGAGGGCCGGGCACCCCTTCAGTGACATGACCCGGGTTTGTGAGGGCTGAACCGCTTTCCAACCCCATGAGACCCTGGGTGTGAGGCTGGCACTGCTTTAGGTCCATGACCAGGGTGTCATGGCTGCACCCCTTCAGTGACACATGACCTGGGGTGAGGCTGGCACCCCTTGTACATGACCTGGGATGTAGCGCCGGGCACCCCTCCAGCACTATGAGACCTGGTGGGTGTGAGGGCCAGGCACCCTTCAGCACCATGACCCGGGGTGTGAGGGCCGCACCCCATCAGTTCCATGACCCAGGGTAGGAGGCTGGGCACCCCTCAGTGTCACGAATCAGTGAGGCCGGGCACCCCCTCAGCACCATGACCCGGGGTGTGAGGGCCGGGCACCCCTTCAGTGCCATGACCCGGGGTGTGAGGGCCGGGCACCCCTTCAGTGTCACGAATCGGGGTGTGAGGGCCGGCCACCCCTTCAGTGACATGGCTTGGGGAATGAGGGCCGGGCACCCCTCCAGCACCATGACCCGGGGTGTGAGGGCCGGGCACCCCTTCAGTGCCATGACCCGGGGTGTGATTGACGGGCACCCTTTCAGTGTCACGAATCGCTTGAGGGCCGGGCACCTTCATTGGACATGACCCGGGGTGTGAGGGCCGGGCACCTCTTCAGTGTCACGAACCGGGGTGTGAGGGCCGGGCACCCTTTCAGTGCCATGAATCGGGGTGTGAGGGCCGGGTACCCCCTCAGCACCATGACCCGGGGTGTGAGGGCCAGGCATCAATCCAGCACCATGGCCCGGGGTGTGAGGGCCGAACACCCCTTTAGTGACATGACCCATGGTGTGAGGGCCGGGCACCCTTTCAGTGCTGGCGTGACCTGGGGTGTGAGGGCCGGGCACCACTTTAGTGACATGACCTGGGGTGCGAAGGCAGGGCACCCCACCAGCACCATGACCCGGTGTGTGAGGGCCAGGCACCTATTCAGTGCCATGACCCGGGGTGTGAGGGCCGGGCACCACTTCAGTGACATGACCCAGGGTGTGAGGGCCAGGCACCCCTTCAGTGACATGACCCGGGGTGTGAGGGCCGCGCACCCCTTCAGTGTCATGAATCGGGGTGTGAGGGCCGGGCACCCCTACAGTGCTGCGAACCGGGGTGTGAGGGCCGGGCACCCCTTCACATGACCTGGCATGTGAGAGTCGGGCACCCCTTCAGTGAAATTAATCGGGGTGTGAGGGCTGGGCACCCCTTCAGCACCATGACCCAGGGTGTTAGGGCCGGGCTCGATTTCACTGCCAAGAATCGGGGTGTGAGGGCCGGGAACCCCATCAGCACCATGACCCTGGGTGTGAGGGCCGGGAGCCGCTTCAACCCCATTACCCGGGGTAACAAGTGGCTGTGCACCCTTCAGTGACATGACCCAGGGTGTGAGGCCGGGCACCCCTTAGTGACATGACCCGGGGTGAGCGCCGGGCACCCTCCAGCACCATGACCCGTGAGGGCCGGGCACCACTTCAGTGATATGACCCGCGGTGTGAGGGCCGGGCAAACCTTCAGTGCCATGGCCAGGGGTATGAAGGCAGGGCACCCCTTCAGCACCATGACCCGGCGTGTGAGGGCCGGGCTCCCCTTCAGTGACATGACCAAGGGTGTGAGGACCGGGCACCCGTTCAGTGCCATGAATAGGGGTGTGATGTCCGGGCGCCCCTACAGTGTTATGAACCGGGGTGTGAGGGCCGGGCACCCTTTCACATGACCCGGGGTGTATGGGCCAGCAACCACTTCAGTGCCATGACCCGGGGTATGAGGGCCGGGCACCCCTTCACTGGCATGAAACGGGGTGTGGGGGCAGGGCACCCCTACAGTGTTATGAATCGGGGTGTGATGTCCGGGCACCCCTCCAGCACCATGCCCCGGAGTGTGAGGGCCGGGCACCCTTTCAGTGACATGACCCGGGGTGTGAGGGCCGGGCACCCCTCCAGCACCATGGCCTGGGGTGTGAGGGCCGGGCACCCCTTCAGTGTCATGACCCGGATGTGTCAGGGCCTGACACCCCTCCAGCACCATGGCCCGGGGTATGAGGGCCGGGCACCCCTCCTGCACCATGACCCGAGGTGTGAGAGCCAGGCACCCCTTCAGTGCCATGACCAGGGGTGTGAGGGCCGGGCAAAGCTACAGTGCCATGGCCAGGGGTGTTAAGGCCGTGCACCTCATCAGTGCCATGACCCGCGGTGTGTGGAACGGGCACACCTTAAGTGCCATGAAACGGGGTGTGAGTGCCGGGCACCCATACATTGCTTTGAACCAGGGTGTGAGGGTAGGGCACCCCTTCACAAGACCCGGGGTGTCAGGGCTGGGCACCCCTCCAGCACCATGACCCGGAGTGTGAGGGCCTGGCACCCCATAAGTGACATGAACGGGGGTTTTAGGGCCGGGCACCCCTTCAGTGACATGAAACGGGGTGTGGGGGCAGGGCATCCCTACAGTGTTATGAACCGGGGTGTGAGGGCCGGGCTCCCTTTCACATGACCCGGGGTGTAAGGGCCTCGCACCCCTTCAGCACCATGCCACGGGGTGTGAGGACAAAGCACCCCTTCAGTGCCATGACCCGGGGTGTGAGGGCCGGGCACCCTTTCAGTGCCATGAAACGGGGTGTGAGGATCGGGCACCCCTACAGTGCTGCAAACCGGGGTGTGAGGGCCGGGTACCCCTTCACATGACTTGAGGTGTGAGGGTCGGGCACCCCTTCAGTGAAATGAATCGGAGTGTGAGGGCTGGGCACCCCTTCAGCACCATGACCCAGGGTGTTAGGGCCGGGCTCGATTTCAGTGCCAAGAATCAGGGTGTGAGGGCCGGGCACCCCATCAGCACTATGACCCGGGATGTGAGGGCCGGGAACCGCTTCAACCCCATGACCCTGGGTGTGAGGGCCGGGCACCGCTTTAGGTCCATGACCAGGGGTGTCTTGGCCGTGCACCACTTCAGTGACATGACCCGGGGTGTGAGGGCCGGGTACCCCTTTTGTGACATGACCTGGGATGTGAAGGCCGGGCACCCCTCCAGCACCATGACCCGGGGTGTGAGGGCCAGGCACCCCTTCAGCACCATGACCCGGGGTGTGATGGCCGGGCACCCCTTCAGTGCCATGACCCGGGGTGTGAGGGCCGGGCACCCCTTCAGTGTCACGAATCGGGGTGTGAGGGCCGGGCACCCCTTCAGTGACATGACCCGGGGTGTGAGGGCCGGGCACCCTTTCAGTGCCATGACCCGGGGTGTGAGGGCCGGGCACCCCTTCAGTGTCACGAATCGGGGTGTGAGGGCCGGGCACCCCTTCAGTGACATGACCCTGGGTATGAGGGCCGGGCACCCCTCCAGCACCATGACCCGGGGTGTGAGGGCCGGGCACCCCTTCAGTGCCATGACCAGGTGTGATTGGACGGGCACCCTTTCAGTGTCACGAACCCGGGATGTGAGGGCTGGGCACCCCTTCAGTGTCACGAATCGGGGTGTGAGGGCCGGGCACCCCTTCAGTGACATGACCCGGGGTGTGAGGGCCGGGCACCCTTTCAGTGCCATGAATCGGGGTGTGAGGGCCGGGCACCCCCTCAGCACCATGACCCGGGGTGTGAGGGCCAGGCATCAATCCAGCACCATGGCCCGGGGTGTGAGGGCCGGACACCCCTTCAGTGACATGACCCGGGGTGTGAGGGCCGGGCACCCTTTCAGTGATATGGCCCGGGGTGTGAAGGCTGAGCACCCCTCCAGCACCATGACCCGGGTTATGAGGGCCGGGCACCCCTTTAGTGCTATGACCCGGGGTGTGAGGGCCGGGCACCACTTTAGGTCCATGACCAGGGGTGTGAGGGCCGGGCAAACCTTCAGTGCCATGGCCAGGGGTGTGAGGGCCGGGCACCTCATCAGTGCCATGACCCGGGGTGTGAGGCCGGGGCACCACTTCAGTGACATGAATCGGGGTGTGAGGTCCGGGCACCCTTTCAGTGCCATGAAACAGGGTGTCAGGGCCGGGCACCCCCAGTGGGAACCGGGGTGTGAGGGCCGGCACTTTCAGTGCCATGAAACAGGGTGTCAGGGCCGGGCACCCCTACAGTGCTGCGAACCGGGGTGTGAGGGCCGGGCACCCCTTCACATGACCTGGGATGTGAGAGTCGGGCACCCCTTCAGTGAAATTATTCGGGGTGTGAGGGCTGGGCACCCCTTCAGCACCATGACCCAGGGTGTTAGGGCCGGGCTCGATTTCAGTGCCAAGAATTGGGGT
Organism: Homarus americanus; assembly: GCF_018991925.1. Taxonomy (NCBI): domain Eukaryota; kingdom Metazoa; phylum Arthropoda; class Malacostraca; order Decapoda; family Nephropidae; genus Homarus; species Homarus americanus. Next base: position 5,264 of record NW_024744156.1, on the reverse strand, counting down.
GTGAGGGCCGGGAACCCCATCAGCACCATGACCCAGGGTGTGAGGGCCGGGAGCCGCTTCAACCCCATGACCCGGGGTGTGAGGGCCGGGCACCCCTTTAGGTCCGTGATCCGGGGTGTCATGGCCGTGCACCCCTTCAGTGACATGACCCGGGGTGTAAGGGCCGGGCACCACTTCAGTGACATGACCCGCGGTGTGAGGGCCGGGCAAACCTTCAGTGCCATGGCCAGGGGTGTGAAGGCAGGGCACCCCTTCAGCACCATGACCCGGCGTGTGAGGGCCGGGCTCCCCTTCAGTGCCATGACCCGGGGTGTGAGGGCTGGGCACCATTCAGTGACATGACCAAGGGTGTGAGGACCGGGCACCCGTTCAGAGCCATGAATAGGGGTGTGATGTCCGGGCACCCCTACAGTGTTATGAACCGGGGTGTGAGGGCCGGGCACCCTTTCACATGACCCGGGGTGTGAGGGCCAGCAACCACTTCAGTGCCATGACCCGGGGTATGAGGGCCGGGCACCCCTTCACTGGCATGAAACGGGGTGTGGGGGCAGGGCACCCCTTCAGTGTTATGAACCGGGGTGTGAGGGCCGGGCACCCTTTCACATGACCCGGGGTGTAAGGGCCGGGCACCCCTTCAGCACCATGACCCGGAGTGTGAGAGCTGGGCACCCCTTCAGTGAGATGAACCTGGGTGTGAGGGCCGGGTACCCTTTCAGTGACATGACCCAAGGTGTGAGGGCCGGGCACCCCTCCAGCACCATGACCCGGGGTGTGAGCGCCGGGCACCCCTTCAGTGCCATGACCCGGAGTGTGAGGGCCGGGCACCCCTTCAGTGCTGCGAACCGGGGTGTGAGAGCTGGACACCCTTTCAGTGCCATGAATCGGGGTGTGAGGGCCGGGCACCCCTTCATCACCATGAGCCGGGGTGTGAGGGCCCGGCACCCCATCAGCACCATGACCCGGGGTGTTAGGGCTGGGCACCCTTTTAGGTCCATGACCCGGGGTGTCATGGCCGTGCACCCCTTCAGTGACATGACCCGGGGTGTTTGGACCGGGCACCCCTTTAGTGACATGACCCATGGTGTGAAGGCCGGGCACCCCTCCAGCACCATGACCTGGGGAGTGAGGGCCAGGCACCCCTTCAGTGCCATGACGCGGGTGTGAGGGCCGGGCACCCTTTGAGTGCCATGAAACGGGGTGTGAGGGCCGGGCACCCCTACAGTGCTGCGAACCGGGGTGTGAGGGCCGGGTACCCCTTCACATGACCTGGGGTGTGAGGGTCGGGCCCCCCTTCAGTGACATGACCCGGGGTGTGAGGACCGGGCACCTCTTTAGTGACATGACCTGGGGTGTGAAGGCAGGGCACTCCTTCAGCACCATGACCCGGGGTGTGAGGGCCGGGCACCCCTTCCGTGCCATGACCCGGGGTGTGAGGGCCGGGCACCCCTTCAGTGTCACGAATCGGGGTGTGAGGACCGGGCACCCCTTCAGTGACATGACCCGGGGTGTGAGGGCTGGGCACCACTTCAGTGATATGACCCCGGGGTGTGAGGGCCGGGCACCGCTTTAGTGACATGACCCGGGGTGTGAGGGCCAGGGCACCCCTTCAGCACCCCGCGGCCCGGGGTGTGAGGCCAGGCACCCCTTCACCATGACCCTGAGTGTGAGGCTAGGCACGCCTGGCGGCACGGCCGGGGTGTGAGGCCGGGCACCTTCAGTGTCACAGACCGGGGTGAGGGCCAGGCACCCTCAGTGCCATGAATCAGGGTGTGAGGCCAGGCATCAATCCTTTCATAGCCCCGGAATGTGAGGCGGACTGCTCTGTGACGCGGCCGGGGTGTGAGGGCGGGCTGCTTTCAGTGATATGACCCGGGGTGTGAAGGCCGGGCACCCCTCCAGCATCATGACCCGGGGTATGAGGGAAGGGCACCCCTTTAGTGCTATGACCCGGGGTGTGAGGGCCGGGGACCACTTTAGGTACATGACCAGGGGTGTGAGGGCCGGGCAAACCTTCAGTGCCATGGCCAGGGGTGTGAGGGCCGGGCACCTCATCAGTGCCATGACCCGGGGTGTGAGGGCCGGGCACCACTTCAGTGACATGACCCAGGGTGTGAGTGCCGGGCACCGCCTTAATGACATGACCCGGGGTGTGAGGGCCGGGCACCCCTTCAGTAACATGACCCGGGGTGTGACGGCCGGGCACCCCTTTAGTGCCATGACCCGGGGTGTGAGGGCCGCGCACCCCTTCAGTGTCATGAATCGGGGTGTGAGGGCCGGACACCCTTTCAGTGCCATGAAACAGGGTGTCAGGGCCGGGCACCCCTACAGTGCTGCGAACCGGGGTGTGAGGGCCTGGCACCCCTTCACATGACCTGGGGTGTGAGGGTCGGGCACCCTTTCAGTGAAATTAATCGGGGTGTGAGGGCTGGGCACCCCTTCAGCACCATGACCCAGGGTGTTAGGGCCGGGCTCGATTTCAGTGCCAAGAATAGGGGTGTGAGGGCCGGGCACCCCATCAGCACCATGACCCTGGGTGTGAGGGCCGGGGCCGCTTCAACCCCATGACCCGGGGTGTGAGGGCCGGGCACCCCTTTTGGTCCATGATCCGGGGTGTCTTGGCCGTGCACCCCTTCAGTGACATGACCCGGGGTGTGAGGGCCGGGCACCCCTTTAGTGACATGACCCGGGGTGTGAAGGCCGGACACCACTCCAGCACCATGACCCGGGGTGTGAGGGCCAGGCACCTCTTCAGTGCCATGACCCGGGTTGTGAGGGCCGGGCACCCCTTCGGTGACATGACCCGGGGTGTGAGGGCCGGGCACCCCTTCAGCACCATGACCCGGGGCGTAAGGGCCGGGCTCCCCTTCAGTGCCATTACCCGGGGTGTGAGGGCTGGGCACCCTTCAGTGACATGACCAAGGGTGTGAGGACCGGACACCCGTTCAGTTCCATGAATAGGGGTGTGATGTCCGGGCACCCCTTTATCTCCATGACCCGGTGTATTAGGGCTGGGCACCCCTCCAGCACCATGGCCCGGGGTTGTGAGGGCCGGGCACCCTTTCAGTGACATGACCCGGGTGTGAGGGCCGGGCACCCCTCCAGCACCATGGCCAGGGGTGTTAGGGCCGGGCACCCTTTCAGTGCCATGAATCGGGGTGTGAGGGCCGGGCACCACTTTAGGTACATGACTAGGGGTGTGAGGGCCGGGCAAAGCTTCAGTGCCATGTCCAGGGGTGTGAATGCCGGGCTCCTAATCAGTGCCATGACCCGGGGTGTGAGGGCCGGGCACCCCTTAAGTGCCATGAAACGGCGTGTGAGTGCCGAGCACCCATACAGTGCTTTGAACCAGGGTGTGAGGGTCGAGCACCCCTTTACAAGACCCGGGGTGTCAGGGCTGGGCACCCCTCCAGCACCATGACCCGGAGTGTGAGGGCCGGGCACCCCATAAGTGACATGAACCGGGGTTTTAGGGCCGGGTACCCCTTCAGTGACATGAAACGGGTTGTGAGAGCCGGGCACCCTTTCACATGACCCTGGGTGTAAGGGCCTGACACCCCTTCAGCACCATCACACGGGGTGTGAGGGCCAGGCACCCCTTCAGTGCCATGACCCGGAGTGTGAGAGCTGGGCACCCCTTCAGTGACAAGACCCGGGGTGTGAGAGCCGGGCACCCTTTCAGTGACATGACCCGGGGTGTGAGGGCCGGGCACCCCTTCAGCACCATGACCCGGGGTGTCATTGCCGTGCACCCCTTCAGTGACATGTCCCGGGGTGTGAGGGCCGGGCACGCTAGTGACATAACCGGGGTGTGAAGGCCGGGCACCCCTCCAGCACCATGACCCGGGAAGTGAGGGCCAGGCACCCTTCAGTGCCATGACCCGGGGTGTGAGAGCCGGGCACCCTTTCAGTGCCATGAAACGGGGTGTGAGGGCCGGGCACCCCTACAGTGCTGCGAACCGGGGTGTGAGAGCCGGGTACCCCTTCACATGACCTGGGGTGTGAGGTTCGGGCACCCCTTCAGTGAAATGAATCGGGGTGTGAGGGCTGCGCACCCCTTCAGCACCATGACCCAGGGTGTTAGGGCCGGGCTCGATTTCAGTGACAAGAATCAGGGTGTGAGGGCCGGGCACCCCATCAGCACCATGACCCGGGGTGTGAGGGCCGGGAACCGCTTCAACTCCATGACCCGGGGTGTGAGGGCCGGGCACCGCTTTAGGTCTATGACCAGGGGTGTCATGGCCGTGCACCCCTTCAGTGACATGACCCGGGGTGTGAGGGCCGGGTACCCCTTTTGTGACATGACCTGGGATGTGAAGGCCGGGCACCCTCAGCACCATGACCCGGGGTGTGAGGGCCGGGCACCCCTCCAGCACCATGACCCGGGGTGTGAGGGCCGGGAACCCCTTCAGTGCCATGACCCGGGGTGTGAGGGCCGGGCACCCCTTCAGCACCATGACCCGCGGTGTGAGGGCCGGGCACCCTTAAGACACCATGACCCGGAGTTTGAGGGTCGGGGACCATTTCAGTGCCATGAATCCGGGTGTGAAAGCCTAGCATCCCTTCAGTACCATGATCCGGGGTATGAGGGCCAGGCACCCCTTCAGTGCCGTGACCCGGGGTGTGAGGGCCGGGCACCCCTTCAGTGACATGACCCGGGGTGTGAGGGCCGGGCACCCCTCCAGCACCATGACCCGGGGTGTGAGGGCCGGAAACCGCTTCAACCCCATGACCCGTGGTGTGAGGGCCGGGCACCCCTTTAGGTCCATGACCCGGGGTGTGTGGGCCTTGCACCCCTTCAGTGCCATGACCCGGGGTGTGAGGGATGGGCATCCCTTCAGTGTCATAAACCGGGGTGTGAGAGCCGGTCACCCTTTCAGTGCGATGAAACGGGGTGTGAAGGCAGGGCACCCCTACAGTGCTGCGAACCGGGGTGTGAGGGCCGGGCACCCCTTCACATGACCCGGGGTGTGAGGGCCGTGCACCCCTTTAGGTCCATGACCCGGGGTGTGAGGGCCGTGAACCCCTTCAGTGACATGACCCGAGGTGTGAGGGCCGGGCACCCCTTCAGTGCCATGAATAGGGGTGTGCGGGCAGGGCACCCCTTCAGTGACATGACCCGGGGTGTGAGGGCCGGGCACCCCTTCAGTGTCATGAACCGGGGTGTGAGGACCGGGCACCCTTTCAGTGCCATGAATCGGGGTGTGAAGGCCGGGCACCCCTACAGTGCGGGGTGTAAGGGCCGGGCACACCTTCAGTGCCATGAA
>NW_024744155.1:0-9131 GCF_018991925.1 Homarus americanus | reverse complement strand
CATGATTATAACAACACATTGGTCCTTAACGGTCACGACTATGATCATAACAGCGACCATGATTATAACAACAACTATGTGATTATAACAACCACGACCATGATTATAACCTTGACTACGAATTACTTATAACCGACTATGATCGCAACAGCAAAACTATAGTCATAACAAGCACGACCATCGATATAACCACGACAATGATTATAGCCACGACTATGATCATAACAACCAAGAGTATGATTATAACAACCTCGACCATGATTATAACAACCATGACTATTATCATAACAACCACGACCATTTATTATAACAACCACGACCATGATTATAACAACCACGACTATGATTATAACAACCACGACTATGATCATAATAACCACGACCATTTTTTACAACAACCACGATCATGATTATAACAACCATGACTATGATCATAACAACCATGACTATGATCATAACAACCACGACCATTTTTTATTATCTACCACGACCATGATTATAACAGCCACGACCATGATTATAACAACCACGACTATGATTATAACAACGACGATAATGATCATAACAACTACTACCATGATTATAATAACCACAACCATGGTCACAACAACCACTAATAATGATCATAACCACGACCATGATTATGACAACCATGATCATGATTATAACAAAAAGGACAATGATTATAATAACCACGACCTTGATTATAACAACCACGTCCATGATTATGACAACCACGACCATGATTATAGCAACCACGATCATGATCATAATAACTACTACCATGACTATAAAAACCACAACCATGATTTTAACAACCACGACTATGATCATAACCACGACCATGATTATAACAACCACAACCATGATTATAACAACCACGATTATGATCATAACCACGACCATGATTATAATAACCACGACTATGATTATAACAACCACGACTATGATTATAACAACCACGACTATGATTATAACAACCGCGACTATGATTATAACATTGAAGACCAAGATTATAACAACAATGACCATGATTATGACAACCATGACCATGATTATAACACATACAACCATGATTATAACAACCACGACCATGATTATAACAACCACGACAATGATTATAACAACTGGCGACTATGATCATAACCACGAAAATGATTATGACAACCACGACCATGATTATAACAACCACGACCATGATTATAATAACCACGACCATGATTATAACAACCGCGACAATGATTATAAGAACCACGACTATGATCATAACAATCACGACTATGATTATAACCACCACGACCATGATTATAACAACCACGACCAAGATTATAACAACCACGACTATGATGATAACCACGACCATGATTATGAGAACCACGACCATGATTACAACAACCACAACCATGATTACAACAACCACAGCTATGAGTATAATAACCACGACTATGATTATAACAACGACGCCCATGATTATAACAACCACGATCATTATTATAACAACCACGACCATGATTATAACAACCACAACTATGAGTATAACAACCACGACTATGATTATAACAACGACGCCCAAAATTATAACAACCACGACCATTATTATAACAACCAAGACCATGATTATAACAACCACGACCATTATTATAACAACCACGACCATTATTATAACAACCACGACCATGATTATAACAACCACGACCATGAATATAACAACCACAACCATGATTAAAATAACCACGACTATGATTATAACAACCACGACCATGATTATAACAACCACGACCATGAATATAACAACCACGACCATGATTATAACCACAGCGAAAATGATTATTTCAAAAGCGACTATGATTATATTACCCACGACCATGAATATAACACCTACGACTATGATCAAAAACCACGAGCATGATCATAACCACGACCATGATTATAGCAACCACGACCATAATTATAATAACCACGACCATGATTATAACAACCACAACTATGAGTATAACAACCACGACTATGATTATAACAACGACGGCCATGATTATAACAACCACGACCATTATTATAACAACCACGACCATGATTATAGCAACACAACTATGAGTATAACCACGACCATGATTATAACAACGACGCCCGCAGTTATAACCCGCGACCATTATTATAGCAACATTGCATGATTAAAACAACCCGACCATTATTATAACAACCACGACCATGATTATAACAACCACGACCATGATTATAACAACCACGACCATGAATATAACAACCACGACCATGATTATAACCGACCGCCAGTTATAACAGCACGACCATGATTATAACAACCACGCCCATGATTATAACAACCGCGACCATGATTATAACAACCACGACCATGATTATAACAACCACGACCGCCAGTTATAACAACCACGACCGCCCAGTTACCTGGCCACGACCGCCAGTTATAACAGCGACCATGATTATAACAACCACGACCATGATTATAACAACCACGACCATGATTATAACAACCGCGAAAATGATTATTTCAATCCGCGACTATGATTATATTACCCACGACCATGAATATAACACCTACGACTATGATCATAAACCACGAGCATGATCATAACCACGACCATGATTATAATAACCACGACCATGATTATATCAACCACGACTATGATTATAACAACCACAATTATGATTATAACTACCGCGACTATGATTATAACAACGACGACCAAGATTATAACAACAATGAGCATGATTATGACAACCATGACCATGATTATAACACCTACGACCATGATTATAACAACCACGACCATAATTATAACAACCACTACAATGATTATAAAAACTGGCGACTATGATCATAACCACGACCATGATTATGACAACCACGACCATGATTATAACAACCACGACCAAGATTATAACAACCACGACTATGATCATAACCACGACCATGATTATGACAACCACGACCATGATTAAAACAACCACGACTATGATTATAACAACCAAAACCAAGATTACAACAACCACGACTATGATTATAACAACTATGACCATGATTATAATAACCACGACCAAGATTATAACAACCACGACTATGATCATAACCACGACCATGATTATGACAACCACGACCATGATTAAAACAACCACGACCATTATTACAACAACCACAACTATGAGTATAACAACCACGACTATGATTATAACAACAACGCCCATGATTATAACAACGACGCCCATGATTATAACAACGACGCCCATGATTATAACAACCCCGACCATGATTATAACAACCACGACCATGATTATAACAACCACGACCATGATTATAACAACCACGACCATGATTATAACAACCACGACCAAGATTATAACAACCTTGACCATGATTATAACAACCACGACCATGATTATAACAACCACAACCAAGATTACAACAACCACGACTATGATTATAACAACCACGACAATGAATATAACAACCACGACCAAGATTATAACAACCACGACTATGATCATAACCACGACCATGATTATGACATCACGACCATGATTAATCAACCCGACCATGATTGCAACAACCACGACCATGATTATAACAACCGACCATAATTATTAACCACGACCATGATTATAACAACCACAACTATGAGTATAACAACCACGACTATGATTATAACAACCACGACCATGATTATAACAACCACGACCATTATTATAACAACCACGACCATGATTATAACAACCACGACCATAATTATAACAACCACGACCATGAATATAAAAACCACGACCATGATTATAACAACCACGACCATAATTATAATAATCACGACCATGATTATAACAACCACAACTATGAGTATAACAACCACGACTCTGATTATAACAACGACGGCCATGATTATAACAACCACGACCATTATTATAACAACCACGACCATGATTGTAACAATCACGACCATGATTATAACAACCACAACCAAGATTACAATAACCACGACTATGATTATAACAACCACGACCATGATTATAACAACCACGACCATGAATATAACAACCACGACCATGATTATAACAACCGCGAAAATGATTATTTCAAACGCGACTATGATTATATTACCCACGACCATGAATATAACACCTACGACTATGATCATAAACAACGAGCATGATCATAACCACGACCATGATTATAATAACCACGACCATGATTATATCAACCACGACTATGATTATAACAACCACGACTATGATTATAACAACCGCGACTATGATTAAAACAACGACGACCAAGATTATAACAACAATGACCATGATTATGACAACCATGACCATGATTATAACACCTACGACCATGATTATAACAACCACGACCATGATTATAACAACCACGACAATGATTATAACAACTGGCGACTATGATCATAACCACGACCATGATTATGACAACCACGACCATGATTATTACAACCACGACCATGATTATAATAACCACGACCATGATTATAAAAACCGCAACAATGATTATATGAACCACGACTATGAACCACGACTATGATCATAACAACCACGACTATGATTATAACAACCGCGACTATGATTAAAACAACGACGACCAAGATTATAACAACAATGACCATGATTATGACAACCATAACCATGATTATAACACCTACGACCATGATTATAACAACCACGACCATGATTATAACAACCACGACCAAGATTATAACAACCACGACTATGATCATAACCACGACCATGATTATGACATCCACGACCATGATTAAAACAACCACGACCATAATTACAACAACCACAACTATGAGTATAACAACCACGACTATGATTATAACAACGACGCCCATGATTATAACAACCACGACCATTATTATAACAACCACGACCATGAATATAACAACCACGACCATAATTATAACAACCACGACCATGAATATAACAACCACGACCATGATTATAACAACGACGCCCATGATTATAACAACCACGACCATGATTATAACAACCGCGCCTATGATTATAACAAGCACGACCATGATTATAACAACCACGACCATCATTATAACAACTACGAATATGATCGTAACCAACACCATGATTATAACAACCACGACTGTGATTATAACAACCACGACTATGATTATAACAACCAAGACCATGATTATAACTACCATGACCATGATTATAACAACCACGACTATGATTATAACAACCATGACCATGATTATAACAACCACGACCATGATTACAACAATCACGACTATGATTATAACAACCAAGACCATGATTATAATAACTAATTTACCACTATAACAAATCCACAACTATGAGTATAAATAAAACTACGACTATGATTATAATAACAACGACTATGATTATAACAATCACGACCATGATTATAACAGGCACGACCATGAAAATAACAACCACGACCATGATTATAACAAGCACGACCATGAATATAACAACCACGACCATGATTATAACAACATAGACATGATTATAACACTCATGACCATGATTATAACAACCACGACCATGATTATAACACTAAATGACCATGATTATAACAACCACGACTAGGATTATAACAACCACAACTATGATCATAACCACGACTATGATTATAACAATCACGACCATGAGTATAACAACCACGAATATGATGATAACAACCACGACCATGATTATAACAACCACGACTATTGATTATAAATAACGACGCCCATGATTATAACAACCACGACCATTATTATAACAACCACGACCATGATTATAACAACCACGACCACGATTATAACAACCACGACCATGGATATAACAACCACGACCATGATCATGAATAACCACGACCATGATTATAACAACCACGACCATGATTATAACAACCACGACCATGATAATAACAACCAAGACCATGATTATAACAACCACGACCATGATTATAACAACCACGACCATGATTATAACAACCACGACCATGATTAAATCAACCACGACCATGATTACAACAATCACGACAATGATTATAACAACCATGACCATAATTATAATAACCACGACCATAATTATAACAACCACAACTATGAGTACAACAACCACGACTATGATTATAACAACGACGGCCATGATTATAACAACCACGACCATTATTATAACAACCACGACCATGATTATAACAACCACGACCATTATTATAACAACCACGACCATGATTATAACAACCACGACCATGATTATAACAACCACGACCATGAATATAACAACCACGACCATGATTATAATAACCACGACTATGATTGTAACAACCACGACCATGATTATAACAACCACGCCCATGATTATAACAAGCACGACCATGATTATAACAAGCACGACCATGATTATAACAAGCACGACCATGATTATAACAAGCACGACCATGATTATAACAACCACGACTATGATTATAACAACCACGACCATGATTATAACAAGCACGATCATGATTATAACAAGCACGACCATGATTATAACACGAATTCATGGCTTTATAAAAACCACAACCAAGATTACAACAACCACGACTATGATTATAACAACCACGACCATGATTATAACAACCACGACCAAGAATATATCAACCACGACTATGATCATAGCCACGACCATGATTATGACAACCACGACCGTGATTAAATCAACCACGACCATGATTACAACAACCACGACCATGATTATAACAACCACGACCATAATTATAATAACCACGACCATGATTATAACAACCACAACTATGAGTATAACAACCACGACTTTGATTATAACAACGACGGCCATGATTATAACAACCACGACCATTATTATAACAACCACGACCATGACTATAACAACCACGACCATTATTATAACAACCACGACCATGATTAAACAACCAATTTAATTCATGATTATAATAACCACGACCATGATTATAACAAATTAATACGACCATGAATATAACAACCACGACCATGATTATAACAACCACGACCATGATTATAACAACTTAATGACCATGATTATAAATAACCACGACCATGATAATAACAACCACGACCATGATTATAACAACCACGACCATGATTATAACAACCACGACCATGATTATAACAACCATGACCATGATTAAATCAACCACGACCATGATTACAACAATCAATACAATGATTATAACAACCACGACCATAATTATAATAAACACGACCATGATTATGAACAACCACAACTAGTGAGTATAACAAATCAATGACTATGATTATAAATAAACGACGCGCCATGATTATAACAACCACGACCATTATTATAACAACCACGACCATGATTATAACAACCACGACATTATTATAACAAATCCACGACCATGATTATAACAACCAATGACCATGATTATAACAACTAATGACCATTATTATAACAACTACGACCATGATTATAACAACCACTTAATTCATGATTATAACAACCACAACCAAGATTACAACAACCATGACTATGATTATAACAACCACGACCATGATTATAACAACCACGACCAAGATTATAACAACCACGACTATGATCATAACCACGACCATGATTATGACAACCACGACCATGATTAAAACAACCACGGCCATGATTACAACAACCACAACTATGAGTATAACAACCACGACTATGATTATAACAACGACGCCCATGATTATAACAACCACGACCATTATTATAACAACCACGACCATGATTATAACAACCACAACTATGAGTATAACAACCATGACTATGATTATAACAACGACGCCCATGATTATAACAACCACGACCATTATTATAACAACCACGACCATGATTATAACAACCACGACCATGATTATAACAACCGCGACAATGATTATAAGAACCACGACTATGATCATAACATCCACGACTATGATTATAACAACCACGACCATGATTTTAACAACAACGACCAAGATTATAACAACCACGACTATGATCATAACCACAATCAAGATTATGACAACCACGACCATGATTAAAACAACTATGACCATGAATACAACAACCACAACTATGAGTATAACAACCACGACTAAGATTATAACAACGACGCCCATGATTATAACAACCACGACCATTATTATAACAACCACGACCATGATTATAACAACCACAACTATGAGTATAACAACCATGACTATGATTATAACAACGACGCCCATGATTATAACAACCACGACCATCATTATAACAACCACGACCATGATTATAACAACCACGACCATTATTATAACAACCACGACCATGATTATAATAACCACGACCATGATTATAACAACCACGACCATGAATATAACAACCACGACCATGATTATAACAACCACGACCATGATTATAACAACCACGACCATGATTATAACAACCACGCCCATGATTATAACAACCACGACCATGATTATAACAACCACGACCAAGGATTATAACAACCGACCATGAATATAACAAATCCAATGGACCATGATTAAGCAACCACGACCATGATTATAACAACCACGACCATGAAAGAGATTATAACAACCACGACCATGATTATAAAAACCACAAACCAAGATTACAACAAACTACGTCTATGATTATAACAACCACGACCATGATTATAACAACCACGACCAAGAATATATCAACCACGACTATGATCATAACCACGACCATGATCATGACAACCACGACCGTGATTAAATCAACCACGACCATGATTACAACAACCACGACCATGATTATAACAACCACGACCATAAATATAATAACCACGACCATGATTATAACAACCACAACTATGAGTATAACAACCACGACTATGATTATAACAACGACGGCAAATGATTATAACAACCACGACCATTATTATAACAACCACGACCATGACTATAACAACCACGACCATTATTATAACAACCACGACCATGCTTAAACAACCACGACCATGATTATAATAACCACGACCATGATTATAACAACCACGAACATGATTATAACAACCACGACCATGATTATAACAACCACAACCAAGATTACAACAACCACGACTATGATTATAACAACCA
>NW_024744154.1:0-12684 GCF_018991925.1 Homarus americanus | reverse complement strand
GGGTTGGGTGTAAATGGGACTGCCCAGTATGGGCCAATAGGCCCGCTGCAGTTTCCCCCATTCTTATGTTCTTATGTTTTCTTGGAATTTTACGTGAAAATCTTATGACAGCCCTAGTTGAAGTTGCGTTGCCAATTCGTTAATGTAATTTCTTCATTATTTAAGAAAATACACGAACGTTTGGAAACTCATCGTGATCTTAAATAGCGATGAATAGTTTATTTTAAAATGTTACCTTTGGATTGTTTAACATTTATTTTGGCAGTGATACAGCCGATAATAGATCCACCAATCACAGTCCCCATTACATACACGCTTACTTCACCAAGTATTGCCAGGTAATATTACAAGTAAGAGAGCTAGGGTGGGATCGATGGAACTTTGAGCTACAGGATTAGCCCACCCGGGCACAGGTTACTGACCCACATTGGGACCTGGGGGGCGAAAATGTAATAATAACAATAATAATAATAATAATTAGTTCAAAGTAAATTAAATTTATTTTACAAAATAAAATAATAACAGCAATAACAATAATAACAACACTGATAATAATAACAATAATAAAGAACCATAAATAAATACAAAAATGAAAAACGATCAAGAGTGAGAAACGATATATGTATGTTGTGTTGTCAAAGTAAGAGAAACAATTTATACACTGCAACAGGTCAGCAACAGGGGATTTGGTCAAATTTTTGTGATGCCATATGGCAGCAGGGTCGACCATTAGACAACACATTATGCTTCCAATATCTTCCCATGAGGTAGTACCTCCCTGTTTGATAGCTGCCGACTGTGTAGGTGTGTGGGTGGTTGTATATGGGGTGTGGTGATGTGTACATACACATCACCACGGCTATTTCTACTTCAGTCAGTGCTCTAAAACACTTCAGTTCACCCACACCTCACAAATTGTCTCTCCAACTCACACTGCCCCAACACATTCACCACTCAACTAAACAGTCTTCATCTGTTTGAGCACAACAAGTGTTTAATTGTCAACATCTTGAAATAATTCATTCGTGATAACTAGAACGTGAGGAGTGACGTTTTTATTCTTTCTTCGTATCAGGAGGAACTTATTGAAGGTAAAGTCGCTAATATGTTCATTATAATAAGTTATAAGAACATTAATGTGTGTGTGTGTGTGTCATCGTACTCAAAGGTCAAAGGGTGACTTGTGTGCGACCTGATGTCTTGAGTACGAGCCTTAGATCGTGATCTGTTTTGTCGTAATTTAGTTAGACAGATGCCTTCTCACACCTCCGGGTTTGTGGAAATATTAACGTAGTGGTGTTCTGAGAATCTATCATTGTGTCGTAGTTTAAGTGAAGACAGTAAGATGCCTGCTCACATTTTGGGTGAAATTTTTAACTTATGACTTTTTTTCCTTGGTGAATTTGATAAAATTTTACAGGATTTCCTAAAATTTCTCTTAAGGTATTTTTGCATTTGTCCATCAGTTGGTGCAGTTGGCATAGACGGCGCAGGATAGCCCGATACACTCACCGGGAATGGGGTGGAGGGATCGAACCCTTGTCCTCTAAGGCTCTAAGCTGTGAATAACAGGAGCATTACTAACCATTGTGCCACGATGTACGGAATCCCCCAAATGGTGGTGGTGATAGTGGTGGCGGCGGCGGCTGTAGTGTGGTGGTGGAGGACCGTGTTAGGGAAGGGGGAAAATCAGCTACGTACTAAGAACTTGAACCCCGTAATATAGTCCAATAAAAAGCGTGTTTTATCCCCGTCGAGGAATACCATTGGCTGGTGCGTGGTGTGGAGGCGACGTTATGTGATGTTCCGTCATAAAGATGAACCACTCGCAGATGTAATATAAAATTTCAATGCACTTGTGAGAGATTTTCTTCCTTGGGTGAATTTTGTGGTGTGTGGTCTGGTCCTATGTGTTTGTTTGTCGTGTAATAATAATAATAATAATAATAATAATAATAATAATAATAATAATAATAATAATAATAATAATAATAATAATAATAATAATAATAAGTAACGGTTTATTGAAAGAGCATGGCAGCCGGGGGGCTGAAAATATACAGGTACATAATTTGGGAATGGGTCACTTGATTGAAAAATAATATACAAGTAACATTAGTGATACAAATATGATATGTAATAACTAGGTGGGGAGAAGGTTATACTACAGGGCATTTAAACATAGTGACAGTCAAAAAGGTAAGACTGACTGGGAGTGAATACACTGGCTGATTACGAGTTGATAATTTTTACAATGGTTGAGACTTGGCTGTTGTTATAGCGATCAGTTCGTGCTCGTATAGGCTGGATGCGGTTCTGATGACGAACAGCAATTCGCGGACGAGAGATCTCGGGCGGAAGTAAGACCGGTGTCGAGGATAGTGCAAAAACTTCTCACCAAATATGCAGATGAGATCGTGGTGATGGTCAGAGAGCCTAGACCTAGAGGGTCAGTGAGTTGAGCGCTTCTTGATATGTGGAGTAGGAAGGAGAGATTAATCTTGCATGCCCTCTTTTGTACTTTTTCTCGGTGTTTACGTCATGTGGCATTTAGGGAAGAAGACCAGGCAGGGAAGGCATAGGTGAGCTTGGAAAGTATGAATGTTGAGTAAACACTGGGGAGCTCGGGCGCAGGAACTCCGAGGTACTTGAGTCGGCGGAGGTGGTGGAGACGAAAACTGGAGTATTTGACAACTTTACTGACGTGTGTTTTTCAATTTAGTTTGTTATCTATAGTGACGCCGAGGTGCTTAGTGGAGTCCACAACCTGGAGTGTGTTGGGGCCTAAAGTAATAAGAGGGAGGTGGAACAAGGTCGGAGGAGAGGTTGATGTGCATAAACATGGTCTTGGTATGGTTGATGGTGACGTGGTTGTTGATAGCCCAATTTTGGAGACTGTTCAATAAATCCTGCAGGGCGGTGTAATCGGAAGCCGAGTTGTTGACACTGATCGTCGACGTATTTCCAAGTGTACAGCTTGGCGTCGGTCACTTAGAAAGTCTGTAAGCCACGGTATAAGTCTTCTCCGAAACCCGAGGTCGACAGCTTTGTTGATGATTATTATTGTGTGTGTGTGTGTGTGTGTGTGTGTGTGTGTGTCTTGGGTGTGTGGGTGTCTTGGGTGTGTGTGTGTGTGTGTCTCTTGGGTGTGTGTTGTCTGTGTGTTTGTTTGGTATGTGTGTGTTTCTTTGGTGTGTGTGTGTGTTTGGTGTGTGTGTTTGGTGTGTGTGTGTTTGTTTGTGTGTGTGTGTTTGGTGTGTGTGTTTGGTGTGTGTGTGTTTGTTTGGTGTGTGTGTGTTTGGTGTGTGTGTGTGTTTGGTGTGTGTGTGTCTTGTTGATGTATGAATGAGAAAACGGTGGACAATACTTTCTGATTCTACAGCAAACTTAACTTAGGTTAGGTTAGGTGATCACACAGATTTTATATACCCTGAATCAATGAGAAGAAGTTTACCAGATGTAAAATTGACACACACAGCTATGACAAAATGGGGCACGAGTGGAAAAGTTTCTGGAGAGGGGAAATAATTTGAGACGGTCCGGACGAGAACAAGATAAGCGACATACCGGCTTAAATTGTGTTGTCTTTTTTTATACTTAACCTTGAGATGTGTGTTCTGGCCCCAGGGAAAAGTCCTAACAAGAATCAGCTCAAGGAAGATTCCACGGACGCTGACACAAGTCAAAAGATAATTCTGACAGTCTTAAATATTAATGATGCTTAGGTGGGTGGGTACTGTATATTGGTTGTGTTTAGGTGGGTTAGTACTGTATATTGGTTGTGTTTAGGTGGGTGGGTACTGTATATTGGTTGTGTTTAGGTGGGTTGGTACTGTATATTGGTTGTGTTTAGGTGGGTGGGTACTGTATATTGGCTGTGTTTAGGTGGGTGGGTTCTGTATATTGGTTGTGTTTAGGTGGGTGGGTACTGTATATTGGTTGTGTTTAGGTGGGCTTAGGGTGGGCACTGTGTAATATGTGTTTAGGTGTGGTGGGCACTGTATATTGGTTGTGTTTAGGGTGGGTGGCACTGTATATTATTGTGCTTAGGGGGTGGGTAATTGTATATTACAGGGGTTTAGGTGGGTGGGTACCTTTATATATTGGCTAGGTTTAGGTGGGTGGGTACTGTATATTGGTTGTGTTTAGGTGGGTGGGTACTCTATATTGGTTGTGTTTAGGTGGGTGGGTACTGTATATTGGTTGTGTTTAGGTGGGTGGGTACTGTATATTGGTTGTGTTTAGGTGGGTGGGTACTGTGTATTGGTTGTGTTTAGGTGGGTGGGTACTGTATATTGGTTGTGTTTAGGTGGGTTGGTACTGTATATTGGTTGTGTTTAGGTGGGTGGGTACTGTATATTGGTTGTGTTTAGGTGGGTGGGTACTGTATATTGGTTGTGTTTAGATGGGTGGGTACTGTGTTTTGGTTGTGTTTAGATGGGTGGGTACTGTGTTTAGGTGGTTGTTGCGTTGCTTTGGTTATGCATAGGTGAGTATAAGAGTGTTGATTAATAACGCATAATAATGAACTTTATGAGGCTGTGAACACATGCGAACAGAAATAGAAATAATAATAATAATAATAATAATAATAATAATAATAATAATAATAATTGATGATGATGATGATGATGATGATTGTTAGGTTAAGTATTATACTAAATCAAGTTATAATTTTATTCATATTTTTTACAGAAATGTAATAATATTTATCAACGGCGATAATAACGATTACCCCGTTTCAGGATTTTTCTGGAGCAATCAACACAGCGAGGGGGTGATTCATAATAACCGTCCCTATGTTGCTGCCTTCTGGGCCTCACGTAGGGCGATGACCTGTAGCCTTCGTCAAACTCCCTCCTCCTGGGTCTTTTCCAGGGCGAGGGGTTGTAACTGTCGTCAAACTCCCTCTTGCTGGGCCTCCAGTACGAGGAGTTGTAGCCATCGTCGTATCGCCTTTTACGGAAGGTTTTCCTGAATCTTTCAGGCTCCCGCCATTGTGTTGAGTCGTGTAAGTGTTCCCTCACTGGGCACTCTACATTCTCAAGATGAAAACGCATTTGTTTTGGAATCTTTTCGGTGTTGTAGTTGGGCCCACCAGGATACCGGAGGAATTCAACTTTTAGGTGGCGACGAGAATTTTTGTACAGTCCGCGTTTACCCACGGGTTCTCCGTTGAGCCTGAGGGCTTCTTCTCTGTAAAATTCGCTACAGTACCTAGCGATGGCTGTACCACGGTGTAGACCGGTCTGGTGGTCACGGGGCATAAAGAAGTACACCAGACCCCCGTACTGGCTGAAGAGAGATCGCATCTCCTTGTAGGTCACCTCGAAGGGAATATTTTTAATAAAAAGACCATATTGGTCAAATTTATGAAAATCGTCCTTAGGTATATCACAGACCAGACTAGTGTCTGGGTCTACCTCTGGCTGCGGAGTCACACCGTACTCGGTCTCGATAGTCTTAAAATCGTCATTGGAAGCCATTTTCAAATTCATAACTGATTCTATCCAATATTGGATCCTTCAGTAGGACGTGTTTTGTTCTGCAGAAAATGTAGTAAGAGGCTTCTTAACCTCTTCTAGTGTTTTAGTGAACTTGTATTAGTATTATAGTGAACATGTGGTGGTCTTGTAGTGAACATGTGGTGGTCTTGTAGTGAACATGTGGTGGTCTTGTAGTGAACATGTGGTGGTCTTGTATTGAATATGTAGTAGTGTTGTAGTGAGCATGTGGTAGTGTTGTAGTGAACATGTGGTAGTGTTATAGTGAACATGTAGTAGTGTTATAGTGAACATGTGGTAGTGTTGTAGTGAGCATGTGGTAGTGTTGTAGTGAACATGTGGTAGTGTTGTAGTGAACATGTGGTAGTGTTGTAGTGAACATGTGGTAGTGTTGTAGTGAACATGTGGTAGTGTTGTAGTGAGCATGTGGTAGTGTTGTAGTGAACATGTGGTAGTGTTATAGTGAACATGTAGTAGTATTATAGTGAACATGTGGTAGTGTTGTAGTGAACATGTGGTAGCGTTATAGTGAACATGTGGTAGTGTTATACTGAACATGTGGTAGTGTTATAGTGAACATGTGGTAGTGTTATAGTGAACATGTGGTAGTGTTATAGTGAATATGTGGTAGTGTTATAGTGAACATGTGGTAGTGTTATACTGAACATGTGGTAGTGTTATACTGAACATGTGGTAGTGTTATAGTGAACATGTAGTAGTGTTATAGTGAACATGTGGTAGTGTTATAGTGAACATGTGGTAGTGTAATAGTGAACATGTGGTAGTGTTATGCTGAACATGTGGTAGTGTAATAGTGAACATGTGGTAGTGTTATAGTGAATATGTGGTAGTGTTGTAGTGAACATGTGGTAGTGTTTACTGCACAAAAATAATGACAAAGATTTAGAAAATGGTGGAACATGCTAAACGAGACAAAGGATACGTGATAAAAGGAATAAACAGTAAATATAGTAAACGAAAATTATTTGAAAAGGCATAAAAAATGAGAGAGAGGCATCAGATAGAGGGAAGTAAACAAAACAATAAGACAAGGAAGTTAAAACCAACAAGTCACACAACTAAACCATTATGACAGAACACACATATACTAAGGACTTGATCAGGTAAACATTAAACATTACAAACAGAAGCTTCATGTGATACAACAAACAGTAAGTATGTGATTCATCAACTGTCTCAGAAAACGTGAATTTACTGACATCAACAATACAATCCATTGACAAACATCAACTTTATTCCCTTCTCACTCTCTTAGCTTCCATTTCTTTTTTCTTTTTTAACTTTGGAACTATTTTTTTGGGGGGTGGGGGAGGAGGGGGGAGAAGGGAGGGGCACGAAAAGGGCGAAGGAAAACAGTAATTAAAATAAAGATCCAAGAATACACGTTGATATCACAACCTGACCAAACCTAACCTAACCATCATACACTCTCTTGCATCCACGTTGTGCCGCACTTGGGTAACGTTATTACCACCACGTCGCTCGCTCGCCACTGTGAAGGAATAGTTAGTATACGTGTCCATACTTGTACTGTAAACAACGTGGATGCAGGAGAATGTATGGACTATGAGGAACAACCCAGACTTGCTCAACCCCGCGGCTGCTCTGCCAATAATGTCCCGAGTGCCTTTCATTGAGTAAGAAACACCGTTGACTTTTGTTAGAGATTATTATTTCTAGTCCTCTTCCATATACATCACAGTACCTTATGCAAACCCAATACCAATATTACTTTATCATCAACTAACATTCCTTCATCGCTGCCCACAACTCCTCTACCCAAATATTCAGCTTCGTGTAACTTGTGTCTAACGTAGCTCCTGTATGAAAGACATGTGATGTTATGCCAACTTTGTTTAGTGGGGACTGTGCTAGTACCGTATAGTGCTGCTAGTACCGTATAGTGCTGCTAGTACCGTATAGTGCTGCTAGTACCGTATAGTGCTGCTAGTACCATATAATGCTGCTAGTACCATATAGTGCTGCTAGTACGGTATAGTGCTGCTAGACCATATAGTGCTGTTAGTACCGTATAGCGCTGCTAGTACAGTATAGTGCTGCTAGTACCATATAGTGCTAAGTGCTTCTAGTACCGTATAGTGCTGCTAGTACGGTATAGTGCTGCGAGACCATATAGTGCTGCTAGTACCATATAGTGATGATAATACCGTACAGTGCTGCTAGTACAGTATAGTGCTGATAGTACCGTATAGTGCTGCTAGTACCGTATAGTGCTGCTAGTACCGTATAGTGCTGCGAGACCATATAGTGCTGCTAGTACCATATAGTGATAATACCGTACAGTGCTGCTAGTACAGTATAGTGCTGCTAGTACAGTATAGTGCTGATAGTACCGTATAGTGCTGTTGGTACTATAAAATGCTGCTCGTACCGTATAGTGCGGCTGGGGCCAAATACTGCTGCCAGTACCGTATAATGCTGCTAGTACCGTAGAATGCTGCTAGTACCATATATAACTTCTAGTACCTTATAATGCTGCTAGTACCATATAATGCCTGGGGGGCGAAATAATAAATAATAATAATAAATAATAAATAATAAATAATAATAATAATAATAATAATAATAATAATAATAATAATAATAATAATAATAATAATAATTTTGATAAATAAAATTATAAAAATACAAAAATAACAATAATAAAATAATAATAATAATAATAACAATAATAATAATAATAATAATAATAATAACACTACGATAATAATAAAGAACCATAAAGAATAAACAAATAAAAAAGATCAAGAGTGAGAAACAATATATGTATATTGTGTTGTCAATGTTAAGAGACCCTGCAATTGTGTGTAAATGTGGCAGAAAGACAGATCAGCAACCTGGGACTTGGTCACAATTTTCGTGATGTCATATGGCAGCAGGGTCTACTAATAGACAACTCATTATTCTTCCAATATCTTCCCAGGCGGTAGTACCTCCCTGTTTGGTAGCTGCCTATCACTTTTGAAAGTAGGTTCAGCTTAAATCTTTCCATTCACTTAAGTGTTCAGTAACATTTCAGAATTTCATAAATCAATACATAAGAAATCCGCGTTGTATATCCGATAATATCAGACGTCAATTGTCAGTGAATAAATATTTTGAATGTTTATCTTTCTGATACAAATTATACATTGACTGCATCACTTAGTACACTGACACATTCTGAGATAAATGAAGAATTAGGTCACAGCCATATACATCTTTCTGAATAATAGTTTAAGTAATACATATTAAGTGACACGAGTAATATTTTTAACTATATAAAAGAGCTTCAAAATTTCACATCGAGGAAATATGTAGAGCCTGAACAATTGTTCCCCACTTATGTGCAGGGCCCCCGACATCCTTGGGCCCCCAAACGATGAGATATAGTATATAGACACGCACAAATTATTAGCGTTGGAAAATTTGGCGTCAATAATTCTCCGGATGTGAAAAAGTGATAATAGATGTGGTATACTTTGATCTTGGAAAGTGACCTCTGAGGGCCCCTCTAACCTCTGGAAGACCCTGCTTATGTTAAGAGGGATCAAAGGGTCTCGGTATCTCCTTTTAAGTTGCAAAACTCGATCGATCTCCTTAAACTTGCCTGCTAAACATAAACAAACACAGCTGCTGTTTATAAGATAATTTTAACTGATTCAATTTTATCTCTTAATATTATTTTCCATTGAAATAACACTTGAAACCTATTTTCTGTAGTATTCCCTGATAAAACGGCTTTAATGAGATTTATCATAACTAGCATGGAAGGCATATATTGTTTATATAATCAGGAAATATACTGTACACGCTATGTCCGGGTTTATTCCGTTACAGAAGCTCCGAAGGTCCAATAAGTTACGGCCTCCAGATACAATATGTGACGTCACAAGATGGTGGGTGTTATGCTTTGAGTATCGCTACAGAGAGGAACTTACACCCTCGAGGGTCGACTTACAGAGTCAGCTGGGAGATAAAATTTCTTTTGAGTATCCGCTCCCAGGTAAACAAAAAAGAGAAGTACAGGTAATTTTCATGCAGTGGAGCATTGGCCTCTCACTTGTTTAGTAAACTTATTATATTTTTAACCTAACATATCCCACCCTAACATATCCCACCTTAACATATCCCAAGATAACATATCCCACCCTAACCCATCCAAACCTAAAATCCCACCCTAACCCATCCTAACCTAACATATCCCACCCTAACCCATCCTAACCTAACATATCCCACCCTAACCCATCCTAACCTAACATATCCCACCCTAACCCATCCTAACCTAACATATCCCACCCTAGCCCATCCTAACTAACATATCCCACCTAACATATCCCACCTAACTTGTCCCTAACCCCTAACATATCCCACCCTAACATATCACCTAACATATCCCACCTAACCCCATCCTGGCCCTAACATATCACCCAGGCATATCCCACCCTAACATATTCCACCCTAACCCATCCTAACCTAACATATCCCATCCTAACATATCCCATCCTAACCTAACATATCCCACCTTAACATATCCAACCCTAACCCATCCTAACCTAACATATCCCACCTTAACATATCCAACCCTAACCCATCTTAACCTAACATATCCCACCCTAACCCATCCTAACCTAACATATCCCACCCCTAACCCATCCTAACTTAACCTTATCCCCACCTAACATATTCACCGTTAACCCCATCCTAACCCTAACATATCACCTAACATATCCCATCCTAACCTATATCCCACCCTAACCCATCTAACCTAACATATCACCTTAAAACCATCCCACCCTAACATATCCCACCTAACATGGCCTAACATATCCCACCTAACCCATCCTAACCTAGCATATCACCTAACATATCAGCCCTAGCCATCCTAACCAAACTATATCCTAACCCATCCTAATCTGTATCACCCAGGAACATATTATCCACCCTAACCCATCCTAACCCAACATATCCACCCTAACATATTCCTGCGTTAACCCATCCTAACCTAACATATCCAACCCTAACATATCCCATTCATACCTAACATCCCACCCTAACCCATCCTAACCTAACATATCCCACCTTAACATATCCCACCCTAACATATCACACCCTAACATATCCCACCCTAACATATCCCAACCTAACATATCCCACCCTAACCTAACATATCCCACCTTAACATATCCCACCCTAACCCATCCTAACCAAACATATCCCACCTTAACATATCCCACCCTAACATATCCAACCCTAACATATCCCACCCTAACATATCCCAACCTAACATATCCCACCCAAACCCATCCTAACCTAACATATCCCACCCTAACCTAACATATCCCACCCTAACCTAACATATCCCACCTTAACATATCCCACCCAAACATATCCCACCCTAACCCATCCTAACCTAACATAACCCACCTTCACATATCCCACCCTATCATATCCCAACCTAATCCATCCTAACCTAACATATCCCACCCTAACCCATCCTAACCTAACATATCCCACCCTAACATATCCCATCCTAACACATCCCACCCTAACATATCCCACCCTAACCTAGTATATCCCACCCTAACATATCCCACCTTAACATATTGTTATGCCATGTATTGCAATGTTGCACACGAGGGCCAAATGGCACACAGATTCTAAAGGGTTCAGTTTAAATTTGATAAGACTCTCATTAAGTGCAACTTTGGTTCAGGGTTTGTGAAAGTATACAACATTTTAATAGCTTAATGGCTAAAATGTATATGTACAATAAAAATTATGGCCGTGGGTTTGGTTAACTTTATATAACAGCACTTTTAAGTTCCTGGGAGTAGAGGCAACAAACAACAAATGGAGCAGGTTCGTTGACTGCTTCAGAAGGAGGGTTAGGGTTCACATTTAAAGACTTTACATTACACTTATAACAAATAAAGGTAATTTACTGTGAATAACAATGGCAGTGTGGCACTTTGCACAACAAATGATCAATTAAACATAATCTAAACTTGTGCACAGTAAAGTAGATCATCAGCTGGGTATTAACATACGAAGTTCCTGGTTCATCTCTTCAAACAAGACTACAGTCACAACAATCTAATCCTTAAACTCTCAATACACAAATATAACACAATTACACAACCAATGGTCACCTAATACAATCACAAGAGCAGTACTGATACACAAAACCTGATTAAGTTGTTCCCCAGTTTAATAAATGTATGTCTGCCTTACTGGAAGTCCTGACTGTGTCTGACTCACTCACGGCAGCCCGACTGAGGGATCCCAAACCTACCAGTATTTAATGTGGAACTTAATTTGGCTCGTCCTTTACTTAAGTCTTAACCATTTTTAACACATTTGTCTTAATACATTACATTACACAGAGCATCATAAAGGTCAGATAACAACAATATCAGAAACAATAACATTATATAGCAACAACATCAGATACAATACCATCTTATATCAGTACACCAAACCCAACCACCACATCGAATACGCATATCAACACAACCTGTAGGTAACCACTCAACTACTTGTAACAATATCCCACCCTAACATATTCCAACCTAACCTATCCCACCCTAACATATTCCAACCTAACCTAACCGACCCTAACATATCCCAACCTAACCTATCCCACCCTAACCTATCCCACCCTAACTTATCCCATCCTTACTCTTCCCACCCTAACGTATCCCACCCTAACCTACCCCACCCTAACCTACCCATCCCACCTTAACCTAACCCATCTCATCTTTTATATTCCATCCAAACCTATCCCACCCTAACCCAATTCAATCTAACCTAATCGGAAAAAATACACTCTATCCAGAGAGAGAGAGAGAGAGAGAGAGAGAGACTGCCAGTACCAGGAAGTAAGTCATGCTACTGTGTAATAAGTTATGGTCACTTTCAAAACTCCGACATATTCTTGGGCCAGTTGGGGCAGCTCACGCCATCCTCCTCCTTTCAGTACACAACAAATGCTTTCCTCTGCTCTACTATTAGAACCGTGACAGCACAGTCCACACACACTCTTTGATTTCCGTCCTCAAGTCCCAATGGTGGAATTCTTGACCAACCTCGTCTCCGTGTGAAAAACATATAGGAGTGAAAAGTCAGCAGTGTAACCTAACCTAACCTCGTTAACGTA
>NW_024744153.1:0-21403 GCF_018991925.1 Homarus americanus | reverse complement strand
GTGAAGTACGAGAGGTTGCAGTTTCGGTTCTCGCCTCACGAGACTTTGATCTTTTCCAGGAGAGTTTTGGGAAGGACCCAGACGTTGGTACCTTTCGTCCCTTTTTGTCACAAGGCACCGTAGAAGTTGACCGTGTCGAAACACCAGTCACTATTTTGAGAGACTCGGGTTGTCACCAAACTCTCATCAAAGAGGGTGTTGTTGCGGTGAGGAAGACTGACAAAACGTCGTTTTGGGCGCCCTTTGGGGTAAAGGTGCAGCTCCTTTGGTTTTTCAGGTATAGCTAAACGTAGCCGGTGAGCACGAGCTGCCTGTGTTAGTACGTGTCAAGTCTCCTTGTTGCTAAAGAGTGGACCTCATACTCGGTAACGATTTTGCTGCCACATTGACGTTCCAGGTTTTTAGTTGTAAAGGAATTTGAGAAAATTTTTTGTGAAATGGTAATACTAAGAGATTCTTATGGTCATGGGTGGGCTTGGGATTGGTTCTATAGAAAGATTTCTTAGTAATGTTAAGGCATTTGTCTATGAAAGATCTAGGGTACTGAAGGTTCAAGCCAATATTATAGATATATTTATATTCCTCGTCAATAAATTCCGGGCTGCAAATTCTCAAAGCACGTAAAAACAATGATGAAAATACTGACTGTTTGACTATTATGGTGGGCAGAATAATAATGAATGTATGAACACACATGAGTAGGTTTCCTATAAATACTGAACTTAAAGGTGTTACCTATTCTGTGGATCAGACAGTCTAGTAAAGGCAATTTACAGTCATGCTCTAAATCCACAGTGAATTTGAGCAAGGGGGCTAAGTTATTAAGTTGTGGCAGTTGAAAAGAAACAATTAAGTAATATTTTACCACCTTCAGCAGTCTGGTTTAGATATGATGATGATGTATTATGTCTCTGGCCATGTAATGAGGACCTAAAAGCATTCCTGCCACAACTTAACAACTTTGCCCCCTCGATCAAATTCACTGGAATTAGAGCCACATTTTATCAAAAGCTTTTGATACGTCTCTGAGAACAATATTGCACTGGTTTTTATTGCTGACGGCGTTAGCTATTGATTCTCAAATTAATGCAATAGCCGTGTTTGTGCCTCGGTTCTTTCGGAATCCGTGTTGTCTGGGGTTATATTTGTTTTCCTGTTCTAGATAGTTTCTGAGTCTGCTGTTGACTATTTTTTCTAGTATTTTCCCTGGTGTTTCTAATAAGGATATAGGTCTGGGGAAGTGTCCTGTTGCTAGTGAAGCGTTAAAGATCTGTGGGTATGTTTTGAAGGACCGTTTTGTTTGTCTGACTTAGTCCAGGTGCTTTATTTTTAAAACTGGTTATTATGTTTCTTATGTCTTTGTGGTGATTGGCAAGGTTAATGTGTCTGCACTGATTAGTATGTTGAGGTCTATTGTTCTTGGTGGTTGCCATTTCTGTGTGTTTAGTGTAAGGTGTGTTGTTACCATCTGTTCTGTTACTCTACAATAGTTTCTGTTTCTTCTTCTGTCATTTTATATATGTTACTCCAGAAATTTCTGAAGATCAGTTCTTTTTCTACAGATTCTCTAGCTTTTACTCCGTTGTCGTCTATAAGATGGCTGTTATCTATGGAGTTAGTGCCCATTAGTTTTTTATTTTACTCCAGAAAAATTTTGGGTTGTGATAATCGGCCTCTGTGGTTGTGATTATCTGGTTCCATTTGTCGTTGTGTGATTGTTTACATATTTCTTTCAGCTCTTCCTTTAGGTTTCTGAAGAGAGTTATTGTTTCTTGGTTCCGGCCGTGAGTATTTGTATGTTCTAGTATATTATTCAGTCTTGTCTGGATTATCTTCTGTTCGTGTGTTAATTGTGCGTGGGGTAGTGTGCGGTAAGTTGTTTTGGGGGTGTTATTTTCCATGGCTGTGGTGACTTTAGAGTACCATGTTTCCAGGGCTATGTCAATGTCTGCTGTGTTATTATGTCGATGTATTTGTTCGTTTGTGTTGAGTTCTGCCTTAAAACCCTCCCAGTTTGTTCTGTTGAAAGAGAATCTAGGGATGGAGGGGATTTGTATTGGTGATGTTGATAGAGTGATAATTATGGGCAGGTGATCGCTAGTGATGGTTGGTCCAGGTTTCATGTGTTAATTCAAATGGTGGTCTCTATTGGTCAGAACCATATCCGGCTTCCCGGTGCTTCCTGCAGCTATGTAGGTTTCGAAATCTGGGCCCAGGTGTGTGATGTTGCCGTTTTCTAATAGGTCGTGTATAATCTTCCCCCTTGGGTTTCTGGTTCTGTGTCCGAGTATGGTGTGTGTCGCATTTAAGTTTCCTATAAAATACTGTATGCTGGTGTGTTACGTCTCATTAGTTTTAGTAAGTCGCCGGTCGGGAATGTTTGTCGTCGGCAAGGTAAATATGTTGTTCCGATTGTTATTGGGCCTTTAGTTGTGTTGAATTCGACTGCTAAGAAGTAGGTTTGGAAATTGTCTATGATTGTATGTTCAGTTGATGTGTGTAATAGTTGAAGAGTTTTATTTTGTCACTGTTTTTCCGTCGGTGTGAGTTTATGAGAATTATGTCTGGGTCTATGCTGTTGTATATGTTTGTCAGTTCTGTTTTTCTTGTATGTGTCCAGGCCAGGACGTTGTGTTGTATTATTTTCTGTGTTCTGTTTTGCGTAATCGTGGGTCGCATGAACTTGACGCGTGTTGTTCGGTTGCTCGGGTCTCTCCGGGGAGAGTCTCTCTCTCTTCTCCTTCAGTCCTGTTCTTATTTTCTTGAATTTTGATAAGTCTACGTTCTCGATTTTGTTGTATTTGCTGCTTATTTTTCCTCCACGTATTAGTGTTTCTATGAGTCCCTCTTCATATGTGTATTTGGTTGTTCCTTCTTTAATATCTTTTAACAATCTCTCATTTGTTACAGGGAGTTGACCGAGTAAAACCTGATTCCTATGCTGTCTCCGACGTCGGCCGGCCGTTGACCTGTGGGGTTCTCTCTACGTGGTCTTGCTGGTGTTGACTTAGCTGATTGGTTGGTTGTGTTCTCTAGGGTCTTGTGGTTATTTTGGAGTGGGTTGTATCCATTGCAGTCTCTGCTCCTGTGCAATTTTCTTGTTGTGTTATTTTATCTTCCCTTTCTTTGCTGGTGATTCCTAGACTGTTTTTGGTTATTATTTTGAAAATGTCTGCTGATGGGGCATTGTGTGGGAAGTTTACCTGTGGTAGGTTGTTCGCTGCCAACATTTCTCTGATAGTTTTTCCGAATGTTCCCGTGTTAGCCACGTTGATTATGTGGGCATGTATCGGTGTGGCTAGTATGGTGAAGGGTAGACCCTCGTTAAAACGGACCCCTTTAATCCCGATATCGGACGAAATCTGAATTAAGCGAGGGACTGTCAGTGTCAAATTTCTGGTTCTGGGATTGTCCGATAGATGGCGCGTGCGTGCCATCTGTAGTGTCTTGCAACTTTGTTATTGCAGCATAGGTTTTAGTTGGGTCAGTTTCTATATGTTTGTTCGATTTTTCCTTTTCCTTCATGTCTTTGATGATATCCTTCCTTACTGGGCATCGTGCTGCCAAAGTGCGGTGATGTCCTTTGCAGTTCGGGCATTTTGAATTTTCATTACGTGTGTCTTTAACTTTCATATTTTCATACGTGGTACAGTTTTGTATCAACTGTGGTCAGGTCTTCTTCATGAGAGTGTTCTTTGTACAGCACAGCTTAAGCATTCATTAGTTATTTTTGACAGATAAATAGTTATAAAGGATAGATCCTGAAATCCTGTTTGATAATAGAGCCTAAAAAGAATTAATGAGATCCCATCCTCCTCCTTTGATGTCATCATAAGAGGTCAGTGGATTATGTGGGGTTGATTCTTCTTCCCACTCAGTGATAAAGTCTGACAAGTAAATAATTGGTAACTCATGTGCTGTGAAACCTTGAGAGTGATTTCCATACCTTCCAAGCCACCATGGACAACCTTGCCTTGTCAAACATCTGATCATGGGACATGGTTAGGGGGAAGTTGGCTGATGGTCAGTTTAGCCCTAATCACTCTAGTTTAGAGCTTCCAAGGGTTCCAAGCCCTCAAAGTTTGGTGGACACATTTACAAGTTAATCTTTATGATGTTATTAAAAGACATTATGCAGCTTAGAGAGCTGCCATCAGGTAATCATGGCTAATGCACACAACTGTGGGAAATGGACATGAAATGTTGGAGATGATTATGATGATATCAGCCTTTTCCTGCTATGGGTGGAGAGCAACTGAAACAAGTTGTCGTCACTCCTTCTATTTTATAGTTAAGATTTCAATTGTGTTTAATTACCTGTTTCTGAAAGAGACTTTCTTGTTGCAGGTGACCTTCCTGGAAATTACCGAGACTTAGTGTGCTTTGAAAAAGTCCTCTGGAGAGTGGGTCCAGGACTTACACTTGCAAACTTCCTGTTTCTTGGGTTGAGGTGAGTGTTCTTCTTCACTGACAACATGTTTGTTTATTTCTGTGAATTAATATGTAGTAATATCGAGATAATATGCATGTTATAATAAAATTTTGGATAAAATTAGAGCAATACAGTCATGGGGCGGGGCATCTTTTCTCAGCTGAGAAAAAAATTAAGTACAGATGCTCCTCTACTTGCGAAAGAGTTACGTTCTTGAGGCTTGTTTGTAAGTCCAACTTTACTCCTGTAGATACCAAACTTATTGTAAAAACTGAAAAGATGATGGATATTTAGCCCAGCTATACCCTTAATACAGCCTTAAAACCTGGCTCACTCTTCTCCTCTTAGGTAATGTTTGTTTTATCTGGAATTTTCTTGAACGTTCTTAAGTAGAGGAGCACCTTTATAGTGGTGTTTCCTTATTATTTCTCACTATTATACTTAGCAATATTATAAATCTCTGGCTAATAATAGGGACGGAAAGATAAATACTGATAGGCAAATGAGTTTTTTATTATTATTTTATTTTGGGGGGGTTTATGAGGGGGGTGTAAGATGAGTGCTGTTTTTGGTGATCATTAACTTGTTTTACAGTATTAGTCCACAATAATAAGAAAATTTGGGAGAAAAAGTTCGGTTATTGTTGGGGTTGAGGCAACTAGATATGTCTGATTACAGCAAATGTGTTATTGTCAATTTGTAGGTGAAAGATTTTATCCTCAATAGATGTAGGTTAACATTACACCTGGAGGCAAATGCCTAAAGAAGGAAGGATATTCCTTTTAGTTGTGTGAACAAATATTAAACAAAGTATATTATCATAAGTTTTCTTTTACAGAAAAGATGTATACTACTCCCACGAGGAAAGAACGGCTATCTTTGATTATATCGTCAAAACGAAGAGGTTCGGAGAGGTTAAAGGCACAGTGTTTGGCAGGATATGGCCGAGGCCCAGGTAATACTACACCTCTTACTGCAGTACCTGTTCCTGTTATAGCACATGAACCATCATGTTTATTAATACTCTACTTGTTTTATGCATGCATACATACAGTCAGCCCTAAACATGTACGGGGGTTAGGTAAGAGAGATACCCATGAATGTTAAAAATCCGTGTACTTTTGCCTCCCCCCCCCCCTAAAAAACCCCTGGCTCCCCCATGTCCTTATTTACCATGTATACCTGTGTGTAGTTCGAGTTTTTAAGACCAAATTATTTGGCAAAAAATTAGGGGTTGACCTCTAAACGGCTAATAGTTTCGTTAGGTTGAAAAATATTTACCAGGAACTACCAGTAAACAATGGAAACGACGCACCACCGGCTGTGAGTGTCGGTACAGCTGCCAGGGCAGATATCTTGCATCATAATAGCAAGCCCAAAGTAACCAAATGCATGGTATGGTATACACAGTATACTGCTAGATCTGGGGGTCACTAAATCTAAGGGGATAATTTAACTCTAATCTTAATGTCTAAGGGTCGCTGCCACCAGACCCCCTCTGGACAGCATGTAGCTCGTTAGGTAGCAGGCAGAGTGGACTAGGCATTGGGTTAGGTTTTCCATTGACCAGATCGATGAGGGTAAAGAAGGGGGAAACCATAACATGTCTTAATTGATTTATTCCTTCTAAAACATACTGGTAAAAACAACATACATGAATTGGCCTTCCTCAGAAGAACAACGGAATTTTGGTTACCCAGCTGGGCCCCAGACTCCTACATTACTGGCGGGTCATCCACCCACTTATTGCATAACAATCGGTGAACGCCGTATCTCGGTCGTTCCTTCTTACAATATCCTTTAACACATCAGACTGTTCCACTGGTGTGGATTTTAGCACCGTCGGTTATCATACATAGTAGCACCATCTCAACACACCTGTTACACTCCATACCTGCAAGTATGTGACTCCTTGTGACTTTTAGGTATACACAACGGGCACCTCGTTCGCACACCGCCCTCGGTGGGTAAAGACGAGGGCTTCACCTAGAGACATACCAGCACTATTTCTACGCCTGGTATTATAGGTCGCTCCAAGTGACGACCGCAGTTTCTCACGGTCTCCTTAGTTGTGACTATTCATGTGGAGTGGTGCGCTGGGAATCCACAGGTTCACAGTGGACTGGTATAGTGGGGAGTAATTCCCCACCAGTTGTGGCGCTCAAGGAGACAATGGCGGCCGGGCGGCAAGATACCCCGACCACGTGGCACCTGCGGTGACGGCAGAACGGGAAAGACTAAGAAATAATGCCTGACGGGCGGTTATCCCACCCCTTAACACATCCCTATCACACTTATATATCCGGCAAAGCTTTAAACTGTAGTAACTGCTATTTATCAACCTTAATTGTAGGGCGGGATATAGCCCGCTAGGACACTGACCTGTGGTGACGGCAGAACGGGAAAGACTAAGGCCGGCTTCCCGCCGCTTCTCGTCACATAGGCCTACAGTTTCCAATCCTCAATTTACACTTTTGTTTCTTATGGTTCTCACCTGAACACTTCACGGTATCTTGTCACTCATTTCTTATAAACACATATATTAATCCTAAATTACACACTAAGGTCAGGTCTTGGTTTGCTAGTGCTTGGTTAAATGCCTGGGATTTTAATATCAACGGGGCATCTGAGGCGGGTACATGACGCGCCTTGAAACAAAAGCCGAATGATCATGGCGGGGGTGTATCAACTTCACTTAAAAACTGTAATGAGGGATCCTCCTCTCACACATTGCACTATTTGAACACAGACATAAGATTCTCTGATCACTGTACCTGTCGTGGGTATATGTCACGTGAGGCTACGAGGTATATTAAATTCATACCGACGCATACACGATATTTCCTTTCCAGTATAGTTTCTAGATCACTGTCAACACCTCACATAGTTCTGATACATTTATCCTTTTTCCAGATCATTGTTCTCATGTATTTTCATATGATATCTGTTGGAGTTATGTTCGCTCCACGCTCACAGACGTAAATAGTAGGACCTTCAAACCCTGATCCACACTTAGTCTTACAGTACCCTAGTCCGGCTCAACTGGACTTTAACATTCATCTTATGCCTACCCTGAGTGATCCTTAATGCTATGAATACATACACTTGATATGATATAACTATACAGGGTCTAGAACCTTGAGTAGGTGAGTTATCCTTCACAATGTTTTGCTTGGGGTTCTAATGCATTTTAGAATGTTGGTAATATGAATTGATGGATTTTAGATGATGCAGGACGATGTAAAACAAAGTATTCATTTTTTAAAGTTTATTTATAGATACTGTACATAAATTTTTGTTCATTACATTTGAAACATCAATCTTTGTTAATTAAATTTGAAACAAAAGAAAACTACTATACCATATTCTCATTAAAATATTACATCACAAGTATATTTTACCTTAACTGTGACTGAATGAATATATTCTCAGAAATAAATATGAAAATGTAATATTTTGGCTGAAATGACGTACATATTACAGTGGAAAGTGGGATAAAATCATGACGAAAACAATGACTTTCGCTTTCTTTCGTTGTTCGAAAGATTTTACCGTAATCGCATTTCTAATGGTTTTGAGTTAAAAAACTGTTGTACCGTACCGTATTACAATAATATTCTATCCTATCATTAGCCTCATAATCCCACAACTGAAAACCATTCGAAAAGTGATTACGGTAACGTGTTTTGAACGAAAGAAAGCGAAAATCATTGTTTTCGTCACAATTTTATCCCACTTTCCACTGTAATATGTACGTCATTTCAGCAAAAATATTACATTTCCATATTCTCAGAAATAAATAGTAGTTTTGTTGAAACGTAATGTACGGTATTTAATATTAAAATGCAAAAAGAGCTATAAAATCAATTAATACTGTACATCCGTAATGTACTGGCTGGCATCCCCACTCGTCCCTGCTGCCGCCAGTCACCGCACCTCCCCGCTCTATGCCTCCGCCTCCTCCACGTCGTCACTACTGTTGTATTACAATAATATTCTATCCTAATTCACTTAAATAAGTACTACGATACCATATTTCTGAATATTTTCATTAAAATCCATCAAAATCTATTTCATTGTCATCGTCTTAAGCACCAAAGAGCTCCTCCCAGTCTTCTCCTTGAACAGGGCTAGAGGGTACGTGTTTTTCGAATCGTTTTCAGTTAAAAAACTATTACATGTATTATATCAAGCACAGTATGAATAGAATATCATTGTAATATAACAGAATTTCATCCGAAAACTATTAAAAAAACGAGTAACATCTTAAGAACATCGGAAGCTTAGGTAAAGTCTTTTGTTTTCGTCATGTATTTTTATCCTAATTTACATTGAAATACATCACGTTTCAGCAACACTATTTATTTCCAAGAATATATTCATTCGGGCGCAGTTTAAGTAAAATATACGTGTGATGTAATAGTTTTTTAACTGAAAACGATTCGAAAAACACGTACCCTCTAGCCCCGTTCAAGGAGAGGACTGGGAGAAGCTGTTTGGTGCTGCAGACGATGACAAGGAAAATGATTTTGATGGATTTTAATGAAAATATTCAGAAATATGGTATCGTAGAATTTATTCAAGTCAATTAGGATAGAATATTATTGTAATACAACAGTTTTTTAACTGAAAACCATTCGAAAAGGGATTACGGTAACATCTTTTGAACGAAAGAAAGATTAAGTCATTGTTTTCGTCACGATTTTATCCAACTTTCCACTGTGATACGTACGCCATTTCAGCAAAAATATTACATTTCCGTGAATGCATTATATCAAGCACAGTATGAATAGAATACCGGTGTAACATAACATTATTTTGAGTCTTACTCTTTCCATTTACAGAGTACTGTACAAGCCCATGATAATGGCTCCTATAGGTGATAAACTTCGTTGTGTGAAGAGAAAGAATAACTCGTTGAAATTGAGTGACAAACTTGAAATAATTAAGAAACTAGAATGTGGTGTGAGCAATACTGTTCTAATGGAAACATACGACATTGGAAAACAAACAACTGCTGTACTGAATAACTATTAATTTATGGACATATTTTTATCATAAACTGTTGTGTATATTAACTGTTTTTGTTTGTTTGTTCCAGATGTGTTAACGACTAAACCCTTGAGAAATTAACAACTGGATCATGGAGACTCTGCTGCTACAAGTATGTCTTTATGTCTGTCTAACTGTCTATCTTTATCTATCTGTGCTTCTATATCTTTCTATCAGTCTTTCAATACCTGTATGTCTGTCTGTTTGGTATCTATATCATCTATCAGACTGTCTTTATATATACAAGCATCTGTCTTATCTATATCTATGCTATCAGTAAGAAAGATATTGACATTGAGTGAGGAAGGTGGATACACAAGAGGTACAGTGAATGATGGTGGGTACACAAGTGGTACAGTGAGTGAGGAAGGTGGGTACACAAGAGGTACAGTGAATGAGGATGGTGGGTACACAAGAGGTACAGTGAGTGAGGAAGGTGGGTACACAAGATGTACAGTGGAGTGGATGGCAGACTGCAGGATGTTGCTGACTGTAAGTGTTATGTATGTGCAGGTAAATATGTGTCCATGACAAGACTGAAGAAACTCAACACTGAAGATTATCCGTGGACTGTGTGGATGAGTTCTGCTGCCTGGGTGACATGATCAGTGCTGGAGGGGGTGCTGAAGGCTGCTGTGTTGTGAGTCATGGAATGGGTTCTGCTGCCTGGGTGACATGATCAGTGCTGGAGGGGGTGCTGAAGGCTGCTGTGTTGTGAGTCATGGAATGGGTTCTGCTGCCTGGGTGACATGATCAGTGCTGGAGGGGGTGCTGAAGGCTGCTGTGTTGTGAGTCATGGAATGGGTTCTGCTGCCTGGGTGACATAATCAGTGCTGGATGGGGTGCTGAAGGCTGCTGTGTTATGAGTCATGGATGAGTTCTGCTGCCTGGGTGACATGATCAGTGCTGGAGGGGGTGCTGAAGGTTGCTGTGTTGTGAGTCATGGAATGGGTTCTGCTGCCTGGGTGACATGATCAGTGCTGGAGGGGGTGCTGAAGGCTGCTGTGTTGTGAGTCATGGAATGGGTTCTGCTGCCTGGGTGACATGATCAGTGTTGGAGAGGGTGATGAAGGCTGCTGTGTTGTGAGTCATGGAATGGGTTCTGCTGCCTGGGTGACATGATCAGTGCTGGATGGGGTGCTGAAGGCTGCTGTGTTGTGAGTTATGGATGAGTTCTGCTGCCTGGGTGACATGATCAGTGCTGGAGGGGGTGCTGAAGGTTGCTGTGTTATGAGTCATGGATGAGTTCTGCTGCCTGGGTGACATGATCAGTGCTGCAGGGGGTGCTGAAGGCTGCTGTGTTGTGAGTCATGGAATGGGTTCTGCTGCCTCGGTGACATGATCAGTGCTGGAGGGGGTGCTGAAGGCTGCTGTGTTATGAGTCATGGATGAGTTCTGCTGCTTGGGTGACATGATCAGTGCTGGAGGGGGTGCTGAAGGCTGCTGTGTTGTGAGTCATGGATGAGTTCTGCTGCCTGGGTGACATGATCAGTGTTGGAGAGGGTGATGAAGGCTGCTGTGTTGTGAGTCATGGAATGGGTTCTGCTGCCTGGGTGACATGATCAGTGCTGGATGGGGTGCTGAAGGCTGCTGTGTTGTGAGTCATGGATGAGTTCTGCTGCCTGGGTGACAATGGCTGGAGGAGGTTTTGGGAATTCTTGTCTTTATTGTCAGCATGGGGACTTTCCCATCACATGAAAGTAAGAATGTATACAACTGGTGTGAGAAGTGTGGTGTTATATATCCGTGAAACATGGGCAGTTAAAGAGGATGACATATGCAGTCTTGAGTGAGCTGAAATGAGAATGGTGAGGTGGATGTGTACTGTGACGCTGAAAGATGAGAATCGCCGTTCAGAGCTAAGAGGGCGGCTGGGTATTGAGAGTATCGGCCAAGATTTACGTATAAGTAGACCGAGATCGGGAGTGTGGGGAGAATGGATGAGACCAGCTGGGTTAAGTGGTGCATGAGTCTAAATGTGGTGAGGAGGAGAGCCAGTGGTAGGTGGCCAAGAATGACATGGGGAGAGATTGTAAGAAATGATCTTAGAACCTGACAAGACAGACTGCAGGAGAATGGCTGTATGATTTGGGTGGTGATGATGATTTTGTTCTTGCATTCTATCTAAGTTTCAGGCTATCTATCTATCTATCTGTCTATCTATCTATACTACTGTACTGTATTTCTCACCATATTAAAGGCAACCACAGATATAGATATAGCATGAAAGGTTTATAGTCTCAAGAAAGTTCACCTAAACTAAACTTTCATAAAAGGAATTGCAATGTGTTCCATAACATGTACAGTACAGTTGACCCTCGCCAATGTGAAGAACGGATAAAAATAATGATAATAAATAAGAGGAAGGACAAAATACTGCATGCCATTTGACATTTTTTCACTAAAGATGTGGGAGACAGGGATGTGCTCCCCATTCTTGGGCTGACTCCTGCCGACGTAATAAAAATATATGTCTTATATGGTGGGAAATATGGTATATCTCTCTACATCTTTCTGTCCATCTGTCTACAGTATATCTGTCTTATATGTACTGTAGACAGAACTACTGTACTAACCATGATAGACAGTTGACAATGCATGTGATTAATACCTGGAATACAAATATTTGCAGGAAAATGTCCAATGTATTCAGCAACTAGACCACTTTAGTGATATAGAACCATGAAAATATTGTTTATTGTTTTTATACCAAAACACTGGTGATTGTCTCTCAGATACATCAGGAGTTGTATATCTTTAGTGGTGTCCTGGGTTCATTGCCCAGCCTGGGACAGATGTTACCCTCGCTAACAAACATGGCAGGTTTTCTGCAGGTACAATACTACAGTTTCCTCCCGTACTGTACAGTTTTAACAGACCAACTGCCTAAACGGCTCATTACCGGTAATTACGACGTCGCTACGTGAATCCTAATTTAATGTTGACTCGGCCATAGTGAGCTTTAACATTTATGCCACTGATGAATGAGTCTTGATCACACACAA
The DNA here is from genome assembly GCF_018991925.1 of Homarus americanus. Classification (NCBI taxonomy): domain Eukaryota; kingdom Metazoa; phylum Arthropoda; class Malacostraca; order Decapoda; family Nephropidae; genus Homarus; species Homarus americanus. The sequence goes on along the minus strand of NW_024744153.1, from coordinate 8,914 downwards.
CTATAAGGTGGCCTTCTCTTGCCACTCCATCTCTCCTCTGGCCTTTATTGTGTAAAAGCCAAGAATTATTATTGTGTGAGAATGTAGTGGATCTGAGGTGACAATGATAAATATTTTGGCGTTAAGTCGGTGGTGTGGTACTGTGCAGGTCTGACCCACCTGTTACAAACTACTGCAGGGAGTGAAGACCTTCCTTAAAAGGTTTAACTTGGCAGGATTCAGAAGGCCACAACACAGACGTCCTCAACGGCACTTGATGGTTTATAACGGCCATTTATTATTACTTACTTTTGACCTTGATGATGTGGTTCAGCCATTATCAGATGCAGGTCAGGAACACAAAGGACTGTTCCTCTATAATGCTCACTGAGTAAATGAGGATAGTTGCTTCAAGGCTCCACTGGGCAGATTGTTACCAGGTTTTATTTACAATTCTTAATTATTACATGGAATTATACATTTTCCACAATATATACTAAACTGTATACCTGTGTTGTCTATATACATGGTGAACTGTATACCTGGGTTGTCTATATTGTTTTAGCTGTGGTAAGATACCAAACTATCTCACTTGTTAACACTTGCCTGAACGAGTGTAGGTTAGTCGCTGGTACCTTTGATGCAGCCGAGTGAGATATAGAGTCATCTCACGTCATGTCACCTTTGATGCAGCTGAGTGAGATATAGGGTCATCTCACGTCATGTCACCTTTGATGCAGCTGAGTGAGATATAGGGTCATCTCACGTCATGTTACCTTTGATACAGCTGAGTGAGATATAGGGTCATCTCACGTCATGTCACCTTTGATACAGCTGAGTGAGATATAGGGTCATCTCACGTCATGTCACCTTTGATGCAGCCGAGTGAGATATAGGGTCATCTCACGTCATGTCACCTTTGATGCAGCTGAGTGAGATATAGGGTCATCTCACGTCATGTTACCTTTGATACAGCTGAGTGAGATATAGGGTCATCTCACCTTTGATACAGCTGAGTGAGATATAGGGTCATCTCACGTCATGTTACCTTTGATACAGTCGTAGATAGTTTAAATTGTCACAGCTGTCCTGAGTTGTACTTGTAATTATCTTCGCTTGTAAGTTAAGCAAGACACACAGATAATGTTCTCTTCACTCGTTGTTCCTTGGTTTAATGTAATCACACATGCTGATTTAATAGTTATATTGGGTAGTAATGTCTGTACAATTATTTGGTATTGACAGACTAATGAGCATTAGCTATTGGCTTGTAATTAGCTGATATAATTAGAGAGAGGTACAGCCCGGAGAGCTGGTCTCACTTTAGGGCATCGTGTCCGGCTGTGAACTGGGCTGAACTCTCTTGAGTCTGGTGACTGGACAGTAACCACACTTCAACAGGTCATTAACTAAACAGCCTACCACACACTGAGGGTTGAGTCTGTAGTTTAATGGGCTGTACACCCTAGGAGGTGTGACAGAAGAAATGTTTATGGGCTGTACACCCTAGGAGGTGTGACAGATCAAATGTTTATGGGTTGTACACCCTAGGAGGTGTGACAGAAGAAATGTTTATGGGCTGTACACCCTAGGAGGTGTGACAGAAGAAATGTTTATGGGCTGTACACCCTAGGAGGTGTGACAGAACAAATGTTTATGGGCTGTACACCCTAGGAGGTGTGACAGAAGAAATGTTTATGGGCTGTACACCCTAGGAGGTGTGACAGATCAAATGTTTATGGGCTGTACACCCTAGAACAAATGAGGTGTGACAGAACAAATGTTTATGGCTGCTGTACACCCTGTACAGGAGGTGTGACAGAAGAAATGTTTATGGGCTGTACACCCTAGGAGGTGCGACATCAAATGTTTATGGGCTGTACACCCTAGGAGGTGTGACAGAACAAATGTTTATGGGCTGTACACCCTAGGAGGTGTGACAGAACAAATGTTTATGGGCTGTACACCCTAGGAGGTGTGACAGAACAAATGTTTATGGGCTGTACACCCTAGGAGGTGTGACAGAACAAATGTTTATGGGCTGTACACCCTAGGAGGTGTGACAGAACAAATGTTTATGGGCTGTACACCCTAGGAGGTGTGACAGAACAAATGTTTATGGGCTGTGCACCCTAGGAGGTGTGACAGAAGAAATGTTTATGGGCTGTGCACCCTAGGAGGTGTGACAGAACACATGTTTATGTCGCTGTATGCTCAATAGTCTGGGTGATAGAATGTATATAATGAATATATGTCCTTAGCTCATATTTATATAATATTAATGTGAGAGGCTAATACAATATACTGAACTGTATACCTATACAGTATTGTCTATATACATGGTGAACTGTATACCTGTATTAGCTATATACATGCTGAACTGTATACCTACATTGTCTATATGCAGGTTGAACCAATTGTAAGCTTATGTGATAAGTTTACATAATAATTATATATCTATCTATCTAAAGTAGTCTAGTGTATGTAAATATGTTGATCTTTTCCCTGATAATGTTGTTTCATCACAGGTGTTACTCTGTTGTAGTGTGAGGTGGAGGTCAATATTAAACTGAGGTGTTTAGCTGTGGCTCTGGAAGATTAACAATTTGTCTTATTTTAATTATAAACCACAACACCTTTATTTATCACTGTTTATCCAGGTATAATTTGGCTAAATTTATATTTTAATTTTACCAGGACTTAGAATTCCATCACAATATGATTTGAAATTAAGGAACAAAATTGTTTTTAAGGACTTTAGAATTAATGTGATTTAGTGAGACTGTTGAACCGTTCAGGTACTTTACATATATTTACCATTTAGGTTAAACTAAGCCATAAATACATTTTATTGTTCGTTTAGGAATTCTATCTCATTAGTTCGGCGTCATTTAATGTTGCCGTAAAATCTGTCGAGTGACTTGAGCGGCAATTATTCTGTTATAGTCGTGGCAGTTAATGTTGTTTTAGGAGATGCAGTTTATTGTGTAGTGATCTCCGTTTAAACAAACTATTTTTATTGTCCAAATTTGTCGCGCTGGGTTATGAAGGTGTGCGTGGTGGGAAAGGCTTTGGAATAAGGAATACTGAAGGTGAAAGAACACTTGAGTTTGGGGATGGTATGTAACATGTGTTTAAGAATAGGGCAAGTAGGCTGACCGTGTAGGCCTAAGGCAGGTGGCACAGAAACCCAGATTGGCTACATTTTGGTCAGGAAATTAGAACAGGTTGCTTGTGTGTGTGTGTGTTACTTAAAGATGGAGGGAGAGGAAGAAGGTGGATGTTCCAAGAAGGAGAGTGTGGGAATTGTGAAGGAACTGAATGTAAAAGAAGCATTTTCTTATGAGTTGAGAGGCTAGGAAGCAGCCAGTGAGGGGCAGTGTACCAAGACGCTGGGCCATAATAAAAGATGTTCCGTTGAGTGTGGTTGATGGCGGGAATGATGAAGTGGAAAGAGAGATAAAAAGAGAAAAGAAGATTGTGTGAGATGTGGAAGATGGTTGGCAACAGAGAGAAGTACAGTACCTGGAGGCTAAACTGAGATGGTTCAGGAGAGAAAGGAGGAAACTAACTGGGTTAAGAGATACACAAATGAATGTGGAGGGGAGGGGAGTTACAGGTAGGCAAAGAATGACATGAGGATAGGTTGTAAAGAAATGTCGGTGCTACTATAGTACCTGAGTATGTTTGTTGGTTGGAATGATGAGGAACAATCTGAACAGAAAACAAATGAATACAGTAATTGAACACAAAAAATTTAGGAATTGTCGAGTAATATCAAAATATTCGAAACTCGGTTAATTCGTATTTTCGGTAATTTGAGTGACGCAGAGTCTCTTTTGTCAAATCAATGAGAGTATAGTGCCGTTTGTGGTCCACCGAATTACTGAAAATACAAATTAACCGAGTTCCGAATATTTTGACATTCCACACTTTCTCAATCTTTTTGTTCAATTATTTGTTCGTTTTCTGTTCAGATTGTTCCTCATTATTCCAACCAACAAACATACTCAGTTACCATGCCTTGACTGCCACACAAAATAATCTTATTTATAATTACTGTGCAAACAAATATTTTTTAAGTGCACAAACAGTAATAATAAAGTAAATAATACAGTAATAAATAACTGTAAGACTTACTGCACATTGTGAGGTGAACTGATAATATGTGGATGATATTCAGAAAGTGTAATAGTATTGAGGATCAGGTCTGGGGTCCACTGCTCTCATCAAGAAGATTAATCCCCAACCTACCTAACTCAGGAGACTTTTCCTTTGTTCTATGTATTTCTCCCTTGTTTTGTTGTGTTAGTTGGCAGAAGAGGGACCTATAGTGTGTTTTATCCCATCTGAGAAGAGATACGTAATTTGTGTATTATTGCGGGTAAAAATAAGTATATATTAAATGCGTCCTCCGAAAGCGTCAATTTGCCACCAGAGTTTAACAGTTAATTCTTGTATAATATTTCTGATAAACTTCCTACATGTTTATGTTTGATATAATTAATGTATGAATCTTTAAATAATTTAGCTAAATGTCTTTCTCGTCAGAAATGGTCATTATGAATAAACTCATTTAGAAATAGCTACATCATTACTTCAGGAGGAAATCGGACAGATTTGCAACAGCCAATCAGGTGTAACTCTTGAGGAGGGGGCGGGGCATCTCTTCTCATCTGATAAAATATGCACAATAGTCAAATCAGCTCCAAAATTTCATCTTATATTTCTCCAAAGAGGGTTTTTACTTCATTTACCAGTGTGGCCGTTACACTTATGGAATATCATCTACGATCTCACCTCTCATTATTTATTACTGTATTATTTACTTTAATATTGTAAGTACTGTACATTTTATAACTATTTATATTTGCACAATAATTATAAATATAATATTGTATATGACAGCCAAGGCAACTTTTTGAACCACTCAGTTATTTCATATTCATTCCAAATTCAAATCGCTCAATTAATTTTTTGAGAAACATACGAATTAAACCGAAGTACGAATTGCAGCGATCTTATTCAATGAAAGTCCAAAAATTCATCATTTAAAATATTTAAGTCTAAACATTCATCATTTAAAATATTCCAAGTCCAAAAATTCATCGTTTAAAGTATTCTAAGTCCAAAATTTATTCTAAGTCCAAAAATTCATTGTTTAAAAATATTCTAAGTCCAAAAATGGCCAAAATTATTCCTGGGCATATTTTGAGTAATAAATTTTTGTGTGGTTTTAGAGGTAAAACATTTGTGCCATTCTTACGAGCTCCAGCTTGGCATCTGTGTATTATAAGGCATAACGGACTACCTGGACGTGGGGAGAGTAACTCACTGGGCCCCTACTGAGTTACTCTTCCCACGGCCAGGTATTCCATTATGCTTGTATTTTTTTATATTATTGGTGAATGATAATTTGAAGGCCTTCCTCCGGAGACGCTTCCGATTATCTTTTACCAAATTTTTTCAACGTTAGTCCTGGCAATGGCAAACTCAAAAAACACTTAAGGGTAAAAAAAGGGAAATTTTTTTGCTCAAATTTTGCAATTTTTAGCCATTTTTTCATAAAAAAAATGCCAATTTTTTCATATTTTTAGCTATTTTTTCATATTTTTAGCTATTTTTTCATATTTTTAGCTATTTTTTTCAGGTTTTTAGGTTATTTTAGTTATTTTTTTTATTTTATATATTTTATTTATATATTTTTATTTATATATTTTATTTATATATATTTTATTAATATATATTTTATTTTATATTTTTTTATTTAATTATATTTTATTTATTTATATTTTTTTTATTTATATATTTTATTTATATATATTTTTTTATATTTTATATTTTTTTATTTATATATACAGTATATATATATATATATTATTTATATATTGTTTATTTTTCAAGTTTATATATATTTTTCATTTGTATATTATATTTGTATATTATGAATTAAGATATTTTTTCAAGTATTACATTAAATTATTTTGCTTCAAAATCTGAAGCTGAACTTAGTCAATTTTCTGTAAAAGTTGAAAATATTGTAAATGCTGGAAAAGGTTAATAAAGACGTAATGACATTTAGACATTTATTAATGGAAACTTAATGGCTCTATAAATTTGCAGGCCAGGGCAGCAAGCACAGAGCAGTCCAGGGGAGCGGTAGTCCAGGGCAGCAGCATGCACAGAGCAGAGCCGTTAGGGGGCAGGGAAAAAACACTTTTATTTGAGTTGCAGGCTGCACTTTTCAGGCAGAGAGAAAACGTATTTTTGGCCAAAAATCCTTTAAGGCTTTAGACTTACAATTTTCGTCATTTCGGCCAAAAAATGGATTTTGTTCAAAATTTCAGTATAGGTACTCCTGAATGTGCTGCTTCAGGATCTGTTAACCAAAATTTGATATCTTGATTATAACTTGTTCAAATGGCTTTTAGAAAATGTTCAAATGATTTTTAGAATATTTTAATTACTTTTGCAATGCTAATTACTCGCCACTTATGGGTTTTCGAGGTCATTTCTTGGTGCTTGTGTATTATTCTGGATGTACTTAAATAGTTAGGCACATTAAATTTTAGTTCAGAGAAAAATGATTTTTGGCCAAAAATCCTTTAAGGCTTTAGACTTACAATTTTTGTCATTTCGGCCCAAAAATGGATTTTGTTCAAAATTTCAGTATAGGTACTCCTGAATGTGCTGCTTAAGGATCTGTTAACCAAAATTTGATATCTTGATTATAACTTGTTAAAATGGCTTTTAGAAATGTTCAAATGATTTTTAGAATATTTTAATTACTTTTGCAATGCTAATTACTCGCCACTTATGGGTTTTCGAGGTCATTTCTTGGTGCTTGTGTATTATTCTGGATGTACTTAAATAGTTAGGCACATTAAATTTTAGTTCAGAGAGAAAAAGTATTTTTGGCCAAAAATCCTTTAAGGCAATAGACTTACAATTTTGTCATTTTCGGCCAAAAAATGGATTTTGTTCAAAATTTCAGTATAGGTACTCCTGAATGTGCTGCTTAAGGATCTGTTAACCAAAATTTGATATCTTGATTATAACTTGTTCAAATGGCTTTTAGAAAATGTTCAAATGGTTTTTAGAATATTTTAATTACTTTTGCAATGCTAATTACTCGCCACTTATGGGTTTTCGAGGTTATTTCTTGGTGCTTGTGTATTATTCTGGATGTACTTAAATAGTTAGGCACATTAAATTTTAGTTCAGAGAAAACGTATTTTGGCCAAAAAATCCTTTAAGGCTTTGAACACAAAATTTTGTCATTTCGGCCCAAAAAATGGATTTTGTTCAAAATTTCAGTATAGGTACTCCTGAATATGCTGCTTAAGGATCTGTTAACCAAAATTTGATATCTTGATTATAACTTGTTCAAATGGCTTTTAGAAAATGTTCAAATGATTTTTTGAATATTTTAATTACTTTTGCAATGCTAATTACTCGCCACTTATGGGTTTTCGAGGTCATTTCTTGGTGCTTGTGTATTATTCTGGATGTACTTAAATAGTTAGGCACATTAAATTTTAGTTCAGAGAAAAATGATTTTTGGCCAAAAATCCTTTAAGGCTTTAGACTTACAATTTTTGTCATTTCGGCCCAAAAATGGATTTTGTTCAAAATTTCAGTATAGGTACTCCTGAATGTGCTGCTTAAGGATCTGTTAACCAAAATTTGATATCTTGATTATAGCATTCCAAATGGCTTTCAAGAAATGTTAAAATGATTTTAGAATATTTTAATTACTTTTGCAATGCTAATTACTCGCCACTTATGGGTTTTCGAGGTCATTTCTTGGTGTTTGTGTATTATTCTGGATGTACTTAAATAGTTAGGCACATTAAATTTTAGTTCAGAGAGAAAAAGTATTTTTGGCCAAAATCCTTTAAGGCTTTAGACTTACAATTTTTGTCATTTCCGCCAAAAAATGGATTTTGTTCAAAATTTCAGTATAGGTACTCCTGAATGTGCTGCTTAAGGATCTGTTAACCAAAATTTGATATCTTGATTATAACTTGTTCAAATGGCTTTTAGAAAATGTTCAAATGATTTTTAGAACATTTTAATTACTTTTGCAATGCTAATTACTCGCCACTTATGGGTTTTCAAGGTCATTTCTTGGTGCTTGTGTATTCTTCTGTATGTACTTAAATAGTTAGGCACATTAAATTTTAGTTCAGAGAGAAAAAGTATTTTTAGCCAAAAATCCTTTAAGGCTTTACACTTACAAATTTTGTCATTTTCGGCCAAAAAATGGATTTTGTTCAAAATTTCAGTATAGGTACTCCTGAATGTGCTGCTTAAGGATCTGTTAACCAAAATTTGATATCTTGATTATAACTTGTTCAAATGGCTTTTAGAAAATGTTCAAATGATTTTTAGAATATTTTAATTACTTTTGCAATGCTAATTACTCGCCACTTATGGGTTTTCGAGGTCATTTCTTGGTGCTTGTGTATTATTCTGGATGTACTTAAATAGTTAGGCACATTAAATTTTAGTTCGGACAGAAAACGTATTTTTGGCCAAAAATCCTTTAAGGCTTTAGACTTACAATTTTTGTCATTTTCGGCCAAAAAATGGATTTTGTTCAAAATTTCAGTATAGGTACCAGGGCTGTGGAGTCGAAGACAAAACCTTCGACTCCGACTCCTCAAATTTTTATGCTTCCGACTCCGACTCCGACTCCTTGGCCTATTTGTAACAACTATTTCTACCATCCTAATTGTAATTTGTATGTTGTAACCTGCATAGGTAAAAAGTAAAACACCGTGGCTATACTGCTACAGCTTTATTAATGATCTGGACGATATTTAAGAACTACAAAAAGATGATAGGCTTGACTTTCAAAGTTTCAATCAAAAAAAAAATAAATTTATTAAGAATTCAAGATATTAACTAGAAAACACCATTTACATGTATA
>NW_024744152.1:0-11809 GCF_018991925.1 Homarus americanus | reverse complement strand
CAGGGGACTTTGTTATATTCGATCAGGGGACTTTGTTATCCTCGACCAGGGGAGTTTATTATACTCGATCAGGGGACTTTGTTATACTCGATCAGACGACTTTGTTATACTCGGTGAGGGGACTTTGTTATGCTCGATCAGGGAACTTTGAAATACTCGATCAAGGGCCTTTGTTATACTCGTTCAAACGCCTTTATTATATTCGATTAGGTGCCTTTGTTATACTCGACCAGGGGACTTTGTTATACTCCATCATGGGACTGTGTTATACCCGATCAGGGGCCTTTGTTATACTCGATCAGGGGGCTTTGTTATACTCGATCAGGCGAATTTGTTATACTCGATCAGGGGACTTTGTTATACTCGATGAGGGGCCTTTGTTAAACTCGATCAGAGGCCTTTGTTATACTCGATCAGGGGACTTTGTTATACTCGATCAGGAGACTTTGTTACACTCGATTAGGGCAGTCTGTTATACTCGACCAGGGGACCCTGTTATACTCGATCAGGGGACTTTGTCATACTCGATCAGGTGCTTTTGTTATACTCGATCAGGGGACTTTGTTGTAATCGATCAGGGGACTTTGTTATATTCGATAAGGGGACTCTGTTATACTGGATCATGGGACTTTGTTATACTCGATGAGTGGCCTTTGTTATACTCGATGAGGGGACTCTGTTATCCTCGATCAGCGGACTCTGTAATACGCGATCAGGGGACTTTGTTATACTCGAAAAGTGGCCTTTTTTATACTCTTTTAGAAGCTTTTCTTATACTGGAACAGGGGCCTTTGTTAAACTCGATCAAAGGCCTTTGTTATACTCGTTCAGGCGCCTTTGTTATATTCGATTAGGGGCCTTTGTTATACTCGACCAGGGGACTTTGTTATACTCGATCATGGGACTTTGTTATACTCGATCATGGGACTTTGTTACACTCGATGAGGGGCCTTTGTTATACTTGATGAGGGGACTTTGCTGTACTCGATTAGGGGACTGTTATACTCGATCAAGGGACTTTGTTATACTCGACCAGGGGTCTTTGTTATACTCGATCAGGGGCCTTTGTTATACTTGATCAGGGGGCTTTGTTATACTCGATCAGGCGACTTTGATATTCTCGATGAGGGGACTTTGTTATATTCGATGAGGGGACTTTGTTATACTCGATCATGGGACTTTGTTATACTCGATCAGGGGCCTTTGATATACTCGATCAGGGGCCTTTGCTTTACTCGATCAGGGAACTTTGTTATACTCGATCAGGGGACATTGTTATATTCGATGAGGGGACTTTGTTATACTCAATCATGGGACTTTGTTACACTCGATGAGGGGCCTTTGTTATACTCGATGAGGGGACTTTCTTCTACTCGATCAGGGGACTTTGTTATACTCGATCAGTGGAATTTGTTGTATTCGATGAGGAGACTTTGTTATACTCGATCATGGGACTTTGTTATACTCGATCAGGGGCAATTGTTATACTCGATCAGGGGCCTTTGTTATACTCGATCAGGGAACTTTGTTATACTCGATCAGGGGACTTTGTTATATTCGATGAGGGGACTTTGTTGCGCATACTGGATAGGGGACTCTGTTATACTCGATCAGGGGACTTTGTTATACTCGATCAGGGGGACTTTGTTATATTCGATGAGGACTTTTGTTTATACTCGATCATGGGACTTTGTTATACTCGATGAGGGGCCTTTGTTATACTCGATGAGGGGACTCTGTTATACTCGATCAGGGGACTTTGTTATACTCGATCAGGGGACTTTGTTATATTCGATGATGGGACTTTGTTATACTCGATCATGGGACTTTGTTACACTCGATGAGGGGCCTTTGTTATACTCGATGAGGGGACTTTGTTCTACTCGATCAGGGGACTTTGTTATATTCGATCAGGGGACTTTGTTATATTCGATCAGGGGACTTTGTTATCCTCGACCAGGGGAGTTTGTTATACTCGATCAAGGGACTTTGTTATACTCGATCAGACGACTTTCTTAAACTCGGTGAGGGGACTTTGTTATACTCGATCAGGGGACTTTGTTAAACTCGATCAGAGGCCTTTGTTATTCTCGATTAGAGGACTTTGTTAAACTCGATGAGGAGACTTTGTTATACTCGATCAGGGGCCCTTGTTATACTCGATTAGGGGCCTTTGTTATACTCGATCAGGGGCCTTTGTTATTCTCGATTAGAGGACTTTGTTAAACTCGATGAGGAGAATTTGTTATACTCGATCAGGGGTCTTTGTTATATTCGATGAGGGGACTTTGTTATACTCGATCAGGGGACTTTGTTATTCTCGATCAGGGGGAGTTTATTATATTCGATCCAGGGGCTTTGTTATACTCGTTGAGGCGCCTTTGTTATATTCGATCAGGGGCGTTTGTTATACTCGACCAGGGGACTTTGTTATACTCGATCAGGGGCTTTTGTTAAACTCGATCAGGGGCCTTTCTTATACTCAATCAGGGGACTTTGTTATACTCGATCTGGGGACTTTGTTATACTCGATGAGGGGACTTTGTTATATTCGATGAGGGGACTTTGTTATACTCGATCATGGGACTTTGTTATACTCGATCAGGGGACATTGTTATATTCGATGAGGGGACTTTGTTATACTCGATCATGGGACTTTGTTATACTCGATGAGGGGCCTTTGTTATACTCGATGAGGGGACTTTGTTCTACTCGATCAGGGGACTTTGTTATACTCGATCAGGGGATTTTGTTATATTCGATGAGGGGACTTTGATATACTCGATCATGGGACTTTCTTATACTCGATCAGGGGCCTTTGTTATACTCGATCAGGGGACTTTGTTTTCCTCGACCAGGGGAGTTTGTTATACTCGATCAGGGGACTTTGTTATACTCGATCAGGGGACTTTGTTATACTCGGTGAGGGGTTTTTGTTATACTCGATCAGGGGAGTTTGTTAACCTCGATCAAAGGCCTTTGTTATACTCGATCAGGGGACTTTGTTATACTCGATCATGGGACTTTGTTATACTCGATGAGGGGCCTTTGTTATACTCGATGAGGGGACTTTGTTATACTCGATCAGGGTGACTTTGTTATATTCGATGAGGGGACTTTGTTATACTCGATCATGGAACTTTGTTATACTCGATCAGGGGACTTTGTTACACTCGATTAGGGCAGTCTGGTATACTCGACCAGGGGACTCTGTTATACTCGATCAGGGGACTTTGTCATACTCGATCAGGTGCCTTTGTTATACTCGATCAGGGGACTTTGTTGAACTCGATCAGGGGACTTTGTTATACTCGATCAGGGAACTTTGTTATATTCGATGAGGGGACTTTGTTATACTCGATCAGGGGACTTTGTTGAACTCGATCAGGGGACTTTGTTATACTCGATCAGGGGACTTTGTTATACTCGATCAGGGGACTTTGTTACACTCGATTAGGGCAGTCTGTTATACTCGACCAGGGGACTTTGTTATTATCGATGAGTGGCCTTTGTTATACTCGATGAGGGGACTCTGTTATCCTCGATCAGCGGACTCTGTTCTACTCGATCAGGGGACTTTGTTATACTCGATCAGGGGACTTTGTTATATTCGATGACGGAACTTTGTTATACTCAATCATGGGACTTTCTTATACTCGATCGAGGGGCCTTTGTTATACTCGATCAGGAACTTTGTTATACTCGATCAGGGACTTTGTTATATATTCGATGGGGACTTTGTTATACTCGATCATAGGACTTTGTTACACTCGATGAGGGGACTTTGTTATACTCGATCAGGGACTTTGTTACCTCGATTAGGGCAGTCTGTTATTCTCGACAGGGACTCTGTTATACTCGACCAGGGGACTCTGTTATACTCGATAAGGGGACTTTGTTATACTCGATCAGGGGACTTTGTTGTACTCGATCAGGGGACTTTGTTATATTCGATAAGGGGACTTTGTTATACTGGATCATGGGACTTTGTTATACTCGATGAGTAGCCTTTGTTATACTCGATGAGGGGACTCTGTTATCCTCGATCAGCGGACTCTGTAATACTCGATCAGGGGACTTTGTTATACTCGAAAAGTGGCTTTTGTTATACTCTTTTAGAGGCCTTTGTTATACTCGAACAGGGGCCTTTGTTAAACTCGATCAAAGGCCTTTGTTATTCTCGATTAGAGGACTTTGTTAAACTCATTGAGGAGACTTTGTTATATCGATCAAGGGGACTTTATTTATTCTCAATCGAGGGTTTTATTATATTTCGATCCAGGGCTTTGTTATATACTCGATTAAAGGGAACTTTATTTATACTCGATCAAGGGCATTTATTATATACTCGTTCCGAGCGCCTTTGTTATATTCGATCAGGGGCCTTTGTTATACTCGACCAGGGACTTTGTTGTACTCGATCAGGGGCTTTTGTTAAACTTGATCAGGGGCCTTTCTTATACTCAATCAGGGGACTTTGTTATACTCGATCAGGGGACTTTGTTTTTCTCGATCAGGGGACTTTGTTATATTCGATGAGGGGACTTTGTTAAACTCGATCATGGGACTTTGTTATACTCGATGAGGGGCCTTTGTTATACTCGATGAGGGGACTCTGTTATACTCGATCAGGTGACTTTGTTATACTCGATCAGGGAACTTTGTTATATTCGATGAGGGGACTTTGATATACTCGATCATGGGACTTTGTTATACTCGATGAGGGGCCTTTGTTATACTCGATGAGGGACTTTGTTCTACTCAGTGAGGCCCTTTGTTATACTCGATCAGGGGACTTTGTTGTCGATGGGGAGACTGTTATACTCGATCATGGGACTTTGTTATACTCGATCAGGGTCCTTTTGTTATACTCGATCAGGGGACTGTTTCCTCGACAGGGGAGTTTGTTATACTCGATCAGGGACTTTGTTGTACGCGATCGGGGACTTTTATACTCGGTAGGGGACTTTGTTATACTCGATCAGGGGACTTTGTTAACCTCGATAAGAGGCCTTTGTTATACTCGATCAGGAGACTTTGTAATACTCGATCATGGGACTTTGTTATACTCGATGAGGGGCCTTTGTTATACTCGATGAGGGGACTTTGTTCTACTCGATCAGGGGACTTTGTTATACTCGATTAGGGTGACTTTGTTATATTCGATGAGGGGACTTTGTTATTCTCGATCATGGGACTTTATTACACTCGATGAGGGGCCTTTGTTATACTCGATCAGGGCCTTTGTTATACTCGATCAGGGGCCTTTGTTATACTCGATCAGGGGAACTTTGTTATATACTTTCGATCAGGGGACTTTTATACTTTCGATCAGGGGACTTTCTTACTGGGTTGCGAGATTTTGTTATATACTCGATCAGGGGACTTTGTTATGATATTCGATGAGGGGCTTTGTTATACTCGATCAGAGCGAATTTGTTTTACTTTCGATCAGAACTTTGATATACTCGATCGCGAGGACTTTGTTTATACTCGATAGGGGCCTTTGACTTCGCTCGATCAGAGGCGCTGCCTCTCGATCAGGGGACTTTGTTATACTCGATCAGGGGACTTTGTTACACTCGATTAGGGCAGTCTGTTATTCTCGACCAGGGGACTCTGTTATACTCGATCCGGGGACTTTGTCATACTCGATCAGGTGCCTTTGTTATACACGATCAGGGGACTTTGTTGTACTCGATCAGGGGACTTTGTTATATTCGATAAGGGGACTTTGTTATACTGGATCATGGGACTTTGTTATACTCGATGAGTGTCCTTTGTTATACTCGATTAGAGGACTTTGTTAAACTCGATCAAAGGCCTTTGTTATTCTCGATAAGAGGACTTTGTTAAACTCGATGAGGAGACTTTGTTATACTCGATCAGGGGCCCTTGTTATACTCGATCAGGGGCCTTTGTTATACTCGATCAGGGGACTTTGCTATTCTCTATCAGGGGGAGTTTATTATATTCGATCCAGGGGCTTTGTTATACTCGATCAGTGAACTTTGTTATACTCGATCAAGGGCCTTTGTTATACTCGTTCAGGCGCCTTTGTTATATTCGATCAGGGGCCTTTGTTATACTCGACCAGGGGACTTTGTTATACTCGATCAGGGGCTTTTGTCAAACTCGATCAGGGGCCTTTCTTATACTCAATCAGGGGACTTTGTTATACTCGATCAGGAGGACTTTGTTATTCTCGATCAGGGACTGTTATATTCGATGAGGGGACTTTGTTATACTCAAACATGGGACTTTGTTATACTCGATGAGGGGACTTTGTTCTACTCGATCAGGGGACTTTGTTATATTTGATCAGGGGACTTTGTTATATTCGATCAGGGGACTTTGTTATCCTCGACCAGGAGAGTTTGTTATACTCGATCAGGGGACTTTGTTATACTCGATCAGGGAACTTTGTTATACTCGATCAGGGGCCTTTGTTATACTCATTCAGGCACCTTTGTTATATTCGATCAGGGGCCTTTGATATACTCGACCAGGGGACTTTGTTATATTCGATGAGGGGACTTTGTTATACTCGATCATGGGACTTTGTTATACCGATGAGGGGCCTTTGTTATACCCGATGAGGATTCTGGTTATACCCGATCAGGGACTTTGTTATAGTCGATCAGGGACCTTTTGTTATATTCGATGAGGGGACTTTGTTATACCGAACAAGGGACTTTGTTATACCTTTTCGATGAGGGCCTTTGTTATACCGATGAGGGGATTCTGTTATACTCGATCATGGACTCTCTTTACCCGATGAGGGGCCTTTGTTATACCTACAATAAGGGGACTTGTTCGACTCCGATCAGGGGAATTTGTTATAATTTATCAGGGACCCATATGGCCTCGATGAGGGGACTTTGTTATACTCGATCATGGGACTTTGTTATACTCGATCAGGGGCCTTTATTATACTCGATCAGGGGACTTTGTTATCCTCGACCAGGGGAGTTTGTTATATTCGATCATGGGAGTTTGTTAAACTCGATCAGAGGCCTTTGTTATACTCGATCAGGGGACTTTGTTATACTCGATCAGGGAACTTTGAAATACTCGATCAGGGGCCTTTGTTCTACTCGTTCAGGCGCCTTTGTTATATTCGATGAGGGGCCTTAGTTATACTCGACCAGGGGACTTTCTTATACTCGATCATGGGACTTTGTTATACTCGATGAGGGGCCTTTGTTATACTCGATGATGGGACTTTGTTCTACTCGATCAAGGGACTTTGTTATACTCGATCAGGGGACTTTTTTATATTCGATGAGGGGACTTTGTTATACACGATCATGAGATTTTATTATATTCGGATCAGGGCCTTTGTTATACTCGATCAGGGGCCTTGTTATACCGCCGATCAGGAACTTTTGTTATGGCCTGATCAGGACTTTTGTTATATTTGATGAGGGACTCTTGTTATACTCGATCATGGACTCTTTGTTACACTTCCGGATGAGGGGCCTTTGTTATAGCCTGATGAGGACTTTGCTCTCACTGATTAGTAATTTCGTTATACCCTTTATCAGGGACTTTGTTAAACTCGATGAGGAGACTTTTGTTATACTCGATCAGGAGACTATGTTATATTCGATGAGGGGACTTTGTTATACTCGATCAGGGGACTTTGTTATTCTCGATCAGGGGGAGTTTATTATATTCGATCCAGGGGCTTTGTTATACTCGATCAGGGAACTTTGTTATACTCGATCAAGGGCCTTTGTTATACTCGTTCAGGCGCCTTTGTTATATTCGATCAGGGGCCTTTGTTATACTCGACCAGGGGACTTTGTTATACTCGTTCAGGGGCTTTTGTTAAACTCGATCAGGTGCCTTTGTTATACTCGATCAGGGGACTTTGTTATACTCGATTTGGGGACTTTGTTATACTCGATCAGGGAACTTTGTTATATTCGATGAGGGGACTTTGTTTTACTCGATCAGGGGCCTTTGTTATACTTGATCAGGGGGCTTTGTTATACTCGATCAGGGGACTTTGTTATTCTCGTTCAGGGGGACTTTGTTATTTTCGATCCAGGGGCTTTGTTATACACGATGAGGGAACTTTGTTATACTCGATCAGGGGCCTTTGTTATACTCGTTCAGGCACCTTTGTTATATTCGATCAGGGGCCTTTGTTATACTCGACCAGGGGACTTTGTTATAGTCGATCAGGGGCTTTTGTTAAACTCGATCTGGGGCCTTTGTTATACTCAATCAAGGGACTTTGTTATACTCGATCAGGGGCCTTTGTTATACGCGATCAGGGGCCTTTGTTTTACTCGATCAGGGAACTTTGTTATACTCGATCAGGGGACTTTGTTACATTCGATGAGGGGACTTTGTTATACTCGATGATGGGACTTTGTTACACTCGAAGAGGGGCCTTTGTTATACTCGATGAGGGGACTTTGTTCTACTCGATGAGGGGACTTTGTTATACTCGATCAGGGGACTTTGTTATATTCGATGAGGGGACTTTGTTATACTCGATCAGGGCCCTTTGTTAAACTCGATCAGGGAACTTTGTTATACTCGATCAGGGAACTTTGTTATACTCGATCAGGGGACTTTCTTATACTCGTTCACGGGATTTTGTTATACTCGATCAGGGGACTTTGTTATATTCGATGAGGGGGCTTTGTTATACTCGATCAGGCGAATTTGTTATGCTCGATTAGGGGACTGTGTTATACTCGATCAGGGGACTTTGTTATACTCGATGAGGGGCCTTTGTTAAACTCGATCAGAGGCCTTTGTTATACTCGATCAGGGGACTTTGTTATACTCGATCAGGGGACATTGTTACACTCGATTAGGGCAGTCTGTTATACTCGACCAGGGGACTCTGTTATACTCGATCAGGGGACTTTGTCATACTCGATCAGGTGCCTTTGTTATACTCGATCAGGGGACTTTGTTGTACTCGATCAGGGGACTTTGTTATATTCGATAAGGGGATTTTGTTATACTGGATCATGGGACTTTGTTATACTCGATGAGTGGCCTTTGTTATACTCGATGAGGGGACTCTGTTATCCTCGATCAGCGGACTCTGTAATACTCGATCAGGGGACTTTCTTATACTCGAAAAGTGGCATTTGTTATACTCTTTTAGAGGCCTTTGTTGTACTCGAACAGGGGCCTTTGGTAAACTCGATCAAAGGCCTTTGTTATTCTCGATTAGAGGATTTTGTTAAACTCGATGAGGAGACTTTGTTATTCCCGATCAGGGGCCCTTGTTATACTCGATCAGGGGCCTTTGTTATACTCGATCAGGGGCCTTTGTTATACTCGATCAGGGGACTTTGTTACACTCGATTAGGGCAGTCTGTTATACTCGATCAGAGGCCTTTGTTATACTCGATCAGGGGCCTTTGTTATTCTCGTTTAGAGGACTTTGTTAAACTCGATGAGGAGAATTTGTTATACTCGATCAGGGGTCTTTGTTATATTCCATGAGGGGACTTTGTTATACTCGATCAGGGGACATTGTTATTCTCGATCAGGGGGAGTTTATTATATTCGATCCAGAGGCTTTGTTATACTCGATCAGGGAACTTTGTTATACTCGATCAAGGGCCTTTGTTATACTCGTTGAGGCGCCTTTGTTATATTCGATCAGGGGCCTTTGTTATACTCGACCTGGGGACTTTGTTATACTCGATCAGGGGCTTTTGTTAAACTTGATCAGGGGCCTTTCTTATACTCAATCAGGGGACTTTGTTATACTCGATCTGGGGACTTTGTTATACTCGATGAGGGGACTTTGTTATATTCGATGAGGGGATTTTGTTATACTCGATCATGGGACTTTGTTATATTCGATGAGGGGCCTTTGTTATACTCGATGATGGGACTCTGTTATACTCGATCAGGTGACTTTGTTATACTCGATCAGGGGACATTGTTATATTCGATGAGGGGACTTTCTTATACTCGATCATGGGATTTTGTTATACTCGATGAGGGGCCTTTGTTTTACTCGATGAGGGGACTTTGTTCTACTCGATCAGGGGACTTTGTTATACTCAATTAGGGGATTTTGTTATATTCGATGAGGGGACTTTGTTATACTCGATCATGGGACTTTCTTATACTCGATCAGGCGCCTTTGTTATACTCGATCAGGGGACTTTGATTTCCTCGACCAGGGGAGTTTGTTATACTCGATCAGGGGAGTTTGTTATACTCGATCAGGGGACTTTGTTATACTCGGTGAGGGGACTTTGTTATACTCGATCAGGGGAGTTTGTTAACCTCGATCAGAGGCCTTTGTTATACTCGATCAGGGGACTTTGTTATACTCTTGATCATGGACTTTGGTTATACCTCGATGAGGGCTCTTGTTATACTCTCGGGATGAGGGACTTTTATTCTACTCGATCAGGGACTTGTTATACTCGATCAGGGTGACTTTGTTATATTCGATGAGGGGACTTTGTTATACTCGATCATGGAACTTTGTTATACTCGATCAGGGGCCTTTGTTATACTCTATCAGGGGCCTTTGTTCTACTCGATCAGGGGACTTTGTTATACTTGATCAGGGGACTTTGTTACACTCGATTAGGGCAGTCTGTTATACTCGATCAGGGGTCTTTGTCATACTCGATCAGGTGCCTTTGTTATACTCGATCAGGGGACTTTGTTGTACTCGATCAGGGGACTTTGTTATACTCGATCAGGGGACTTTGTTATACTTGATCAGGGGACTTTGTTACACTCGATTAGGGCAGTCTGTTATACTCGACCAGGGGACTTTGTTATACTCGATGAGTGGCCTTCGTTATACTCGATGAGGGGACTCTGTTATCCTGGATCAGCTATTCCAGTTCTCTACTCGATCAGGGGACTTTGTTATACCTCGACCAGGTATTCTGGTTATATTCGATAGGGACTTTGTTATACTCAATCATGGATCCTTTCTTATACCGATTAGGGGCCTTGGTTATACTCGATCAGGAACTTGTTATACTCGATTAGGACTTTGTTATATTCGATGAGGGACTTTGTTATACTCGATCATGGGACTTTGTTCACTCGATGAGGGGCCTTTGTTATACTCGATGAGGGGACTTTGTTCTACTCGATCAGGGGACTTTGTTATACTCGATCAGGGGACTTTGTTACACTCGATTAGGGCAGTCTGTTATACACTATCAGAGGCCTTTGTTATACTCGATCAGGGGCCTTTGTTATTCTCGATTAGAGGACTTTGTTAAACTCGATCAGGGGACTTTGTTAACCTCGATCAGAGACCTTTGTTATACTCGATCAGGGGACTTTGTTATACTCGATCATGGGACTTTGTTATACTCGATCAAGGTGACTTTGTTATATTCGATGAGGGGACTTTGTTATTCTCGATCATGGAACTTTGTTATACTCGATCAGGGGCCTTTGTTATACTCGATCAGGGGCCTTTGTTATACTCGATCAGGGAACTTTGTTATACTCGATCAGTGGCTTTTGTTATACTTGATCAGGGGCTTTGTTATACTCGATCAGGGGACTTTGTTATACTCGATCTGAGGACTTTGTTACACTCGATCAGGGTACTATTTTATGCTCGATCATGGACTTTGTATGCTCGATCAGGGGGCTTTGCTATACTCGATTAGGGGACTTTGTTATTCTCGATAAGGGGACTTTGTTATACTCGATCAGAAGACTTTGTTATACCCGATTAGGTGATTTTGTTATACTCGATCAGCGGACTTTGTTATACTCGATCAGGGGGCTTTGTTATACTCAATCTTGGGACTTTGTTATACTCGATGAGGGTACT
>NW_024744151.1:60000-72726 GCF_018991925.1 Homarus americanus | reverse complement strand
CAGCCACAGGGTTAAAGTATTGGCTTTAACTGTAAGCTAATTATCTACCCGTAATATATTGTAATTATCAAAGCTTTATTTTTATGATTATATTAATTATGTCAGACTTGTATAATATATGTAATTATATCAGACTTCTATAATTCATTATGTCTGACATATAATTGTCTCGTATAAAAGTGTTATTAATTATCATGGTCACAAGGGAGTAATTATTGATATTTAATCTGTGAATATTGCAATCATGATCTGTCTGTAGATGCGTTTAATGATGTCCTTCCTTCGTTCCTTCCTTTCTTCCTTCCTTCCTTCCTTCATTTATATAACGAATGATTGGACAAACTGTGTGTGTGTGTGTGTGTGTGTGTGTGTGTGTGTGTGTGTGTGTGTGTATGTGTTATGGTTCCCACCACTTTATCCCAACACACTTCCCCCTCCTCCTCCCCCTCCTCCTCCCCCTCCTCTTCCTCCACCGCCTCCTCTCAATAACAGTACGGTGTGAGATTCCTAGGCCAAGGTTCCCATCCCCAGGGTTAAGAGAGGTCAGGGCAGGTCAGGGTGGGTGGAGGTGGGTGAGGGTGGGTCAGGCTCAGGGAGGGTCAGGGCGAGTCAGGGCGAGGGTCGCTGTAAACGCTTTTTGCATTACACCTTGCACAGGATACAAGGGGGTGCTCAATAAACTAGCCCCCTCGCGGGCAAATTAACAAAATAAAAGAACTCTAAGGGAAGGTGAAGGAAGGTGGGTAAAGGAGGGAGGGAGGGTGAAGGAAGGTGGGAGGTTGAGGGAGGGAGGGATGGTGATGGAGGGAGGGAGGGAGGGAGGGAAGGAGAGAGGGAGGGAGGTGCAGAAGACACTATAATAACACCGGTGCTGGGGCCGCCTTCACTCCATCATGGGTAACGTGGCGGAGATTACCACTACTGCTGCCAGGGTAACCTAACCTAACCCTGTGTGTGTGTGTTACTGAGAGAGCGTCACACTACAAACACAGGCCGAGCTACTCTCAAAACACACACACTTGAAGAAAATTGACTCCCTCTCACTTGGGATTGGAGTAATGGGGGTGTCAACCCTGGGGTATGTAGGGTCACGCTGGTAGTCCCGGGTCAAGAGAGGTCACGGTGAAGATCCTTTGAGATTGATGTCACAGGAACCACGAAGTCACAGGAAGTAGAGAGAGAGAGGATTAGGGGGTCTCGTTCTCCTTGTCCAAATCCATCATCTTCACCGAGCGACAGCACGTGTGCACCTCCTTCCACGCCTTCCACTGGTCACCTGGTGTTTAGCTTATTTCACCCGGAGATTACATAACAATGTAAGAATGGATGAAACTGCACCCTGCCTTTTGGCCCATATTGGACAGCCTCTTTAACACCCAACCCCTATCGCTGATGAATTTGACGCAAGTAGACAAGTGCAAACAGGCACTAGTTAATCCATTGTTGACCATGATGAGATGTATCAAGTGAAACATGTATATGGAACAAGTAACAAGATCACTAGATTACAAGATGTTGTAACCGCTAGATTTAGGTTAGGATATAAGTACCTCTGGCAGTATGTTCCTCAGGCAGATGTGAACAAGACTAAATGTAAAGTGTGTGGCCAGACATATGGCCACACACTCTGGCAGTATGTCCCTCAAGCAGATGTGGACAAAATTAAATGTAAAGTGTGTGGCCAGACATATAGCCACACACTCTGGCAGTATGTCCCTCAAGCAGATGTGGACAAAATTAAATGTAAAGTGTGTGGCCAGACATATAGCCACACACTCTAGCAGTATGTCCCTCAAGCAGATGTGAACAAAACTAAATGTAAAGCGTGTGGCCAGACATATGGCCACACACTCGAACACTACGTCCTTGACTGTGAAGATAGAACCTCTTAGGGACAGGTCCAAGCACACTGTGTGTGAAAAGGCACAACACTTTATCTCTAATGGCAAGATAGCCGACATATTAAGATTGTATCCACTTTTTTGCACTTAGTAACTATATCAGTTCTCATGTACAGAACCAAACACACAATGTGCTTGAATACCTCCCACGCAAATGTGAACAACAAAGTGTGCGGCCAGACATACTGCCTCACACGCCTGTACTCACGCAGTTGTGAATAAGTTACCCTTTATGTATAGAACTAAACAAAGAATTTATTTGAAATACTGTGTAACATTCAGTGCCATAATATCCTGACCACGGGGGTTAATTATTATGACCCGTTGTAAACTCTACTCTGTAATCCTTTTGTGCTACCGCTCACAGGATGAGTATGGGGTGCACAATAAAATAGCCGCTAAGTAACCAAAAAAAATCATATATCCATCCAATCTTTGTATGAAGCTATCCAGCGTGTTCGAGTTAATGATGATGTTTGGTAACTTGTTCCACTCATCCACTACTCTATTTCCAAGCCAGTGTTTACCTATCTGGCGCTTAAATCTAAATTTGTCTAATTTAAAACCATTGCTATGAGTTCGCTTCTGGTCGGATAGTTTAAGTACCATTTTTATATCACCTTTGTTTAGCCCTGAATTCCATTTATACACCTCGATCATATCGCCCCTCATTCTACGTCTCTCGAGGGAGTGCAAATTAAGATGCTTTAACTTGTCTTTGTACTCAAGGTTCCTAATGCCCGGGATTAGTCTCGTCATTCTCCTCTGAATTCTTTCTCGGGATTCTATATCAATTCTGTAGAACGGTGACCAGAACTGAACCGCGTAATCCAAGTGAAGTCTCACAAGCGCAAGTTATAGTTTTAGGATAACCTCGCTAGTCTTGTAACTAACACTTCTTTGTATGAACCCAAGTACTTTATTAGCCTTGTTTCGAGCAAATACACATTGTTGTCTTGATTTAAGATTCCTACTTAATTATCATTACTCCTAAATCTTTCTCACAGTCGGATTTCTCTATAACATCGTTGTTCATCTGGTATCTGGTTTCTCTGTTTACAAATCCTAGGCTAAGTTTATTTCACCAGAACATTAGCCACCCCAGCTTATCTCAGCTGATACTACCTAAGTAAATAATTATTTTTTTGCTACTTACAGCAGCTAGTTTATTGTGCAACCCATACTCATCCTGTGAACTGTAGCACAAAAGGATATTATGGTCAGGATATTATGGCACTGAATGTTACACAGTATTTCAAATAAATTCTTTATTTAGTTCTATACATAAATGGTAACTTATTCACAACTGCGTGACTACAGGAGTGTGAGGCAGTATGTCTGGCCGCACACTTTGTTATTAACATTCACGTGAGAAGTATTCAAGCACATTGTGTGTTTGGTTCTATACATGGGAGATGATATAGCTAGTATCTTAAACTGGAGTAAACGACACACACACACACACGGCCTTCAGTGTGTGTGTGTGTGTGTGTGTGTGTGTGTGTGTGTGTGTGTGTGTGTGTGTGTGTGTGTGTGTATTTTGCATAACAAATCATTGTATGCAAACATATACCCAATGTCCGTGTGTACCACCACCACCACCACCAAGGACCACAGACAATGAGTAAGTTTACATTATATTGAATCATAATATTGACGTGAGGTATTTAAGTCAGGGTTACCGCAATGCTTAATCGTGAAGGTCGCCTATTGTAGTGAGTGGGTGGTGGTTGTGAGGGTGGTGGTTGTGAGGGTGGTAGTGGTGGTTGTGAGGGTGGTAGTGGTGGTTGTGAGAGTGGTTGTGAGGGTGGTAGTGGGTGGTTGTTGAGGAATTTGGTAGGTGGTAGTGGTGGTTAAGAATGCACTGGTGGTTGTGAGGGGTGGTGGTGGTGTGGTGGAGGGTGGTAGTGATGGTTGTGCAGGGTAGGTGATGGTTGTGAGGGGTGGTAGTGGTGGTTGTGAGGGGTGGTAGTGGTGGTTGTGAGAGGTGGTAGTGGTGGTTGTGAAATTGGTAGTGGTGGAGTGTGTGAAGGGTGGTAGTGGTGGGTGTGAAGGTGTGAGTAGTGATGGTTGTGAAGGGTGTAGGTAGTGATGGTTGTGAAGGTGGTAGTGGTGGTTGAAGGATTGGTAGGATGGTTGTGAAGGTGGTAGTGATGGTTGTGAAGATTGGTGGTAGTGATGGACATGTGAAGGGTGGTAGGGGGGGTGTGAAGGTGGTAGTGGTGGTTGTGAAATTGGTAGTGGTGGGTGTGAAGGGTGGTAGTGGTGGGTGTGAAGGTGGTAGTGATGATGGTTGTGAAGGGGTGGTGGGTGGTGGGTGTGAAGGGTGGTAGTGGTGGGTGTGAGAGGTGGTAGTGGTGGGTGTGAAGGTGGTAGTGGTGGTTGAAGGGTGGTAGTGATGGTTGTGAAGGTGGTAGTGATGGTTGTGAAGGGTGGTGATGGTTGTGAAGGGGTGGTAGGGGTGGTGTGAAGGTGGTAGTGGTGGTTGAAGGGTGGTAGTGATGGTTGTGAAGGTGGTAGTGAGTGGTGGGTGTGAAGGTGGTAGTGGTGGGTGTGAAGGTGGTAGTGTGAAAGGTGGTAGTGATGGTTGTGAAGGTGGGTAGTGGTGGGTGTGAAGGTGGTAGGCAGGGTTGAAGGGGGTAGTGATGGTTGTGAAGGTGGTAGTGATGGTTGTGAAGGAATGGTAGTGATGGTTGTGAAGGGTGAAGGGGTGGAGTGTGAAGGTGGTAGTGATGGTTGTGAAGGGTGGTAAAGTGGTGGTTGTGGTGGTGGTTGTGAGGGTGGTAGTAGTGTGGTTGTGGTGTGGTGGTTGTGAGGGTGGTAGTGGTGGGTGTGAGGGTGGTAGTGGTGGGTTGTGGGGTGGTAGTGATGGTTGTGAAGGTGGTAGTGAGGTGGGTGTAAAGGGCAGGCAGAAGGGTGAATTGGTGGTTGTGGTAGGGGTGGTAGTAGTGGTTTGTGGTGGTGGTTGTGGGGTGGTAGTGTGGTGGTTGTGAGGGGTGGTGTGGTGGTTGTGAGGGGGTGGAGTGGTGGTTGTGAGGGTGGGTAGTGGTGGTTGTGAGGGGTGAAGGTAGTGATGGTTGTGAGTGGTGGTTGTGAGGGTGGTAGTGATGGTTTGTGAGGGTGGTGGTGATGGTTGTGAGGGTGGTAGTGGTGGAGTGTGAAGGTGTGGTAGTGGTGGGTGTGAAGGTGGTAGTGGTGGTTGAAAGGTGGTGGTGATGGTTGTGAAGGTGGTAGTGATGGTTGTGAGGGTGGTAGTGATGGTTGTGAAGGGGTGGTAGTGGTGGGTGTGAAGGTGGTAGTGGTGGTTGAAGGGTGGTAGTGATGGTTGTGAAGGTGGTAGTGATGGTTGTGTGAGAATGGTAGTGATGGTTGTGAAGGGTGTAGTAGTGATGGGTGTGGTGGTGGTTGTGAGGGTGGTAGTGGTGGTTGTGGTGGTGGTTGGGGAGTTGGTAGTGGTGGGTGTGGTGGTGGTTGTGAGGGTGGTAGTGGTGGTTGTGAAAGGTAGTGATGTTTGTGAAGGGTGGTGGTGGTTGTGGTGAGCAGAAGTGGGGGTGGTAGTGATTGTGGTGGTGGTTGTGGGGTGGTAGTGGTGGGTGTGAGGGGTGGTAGTGAGGTGGTTGTGAGGTGTGGTAGTGGTGGGTGTAGGGTGGGTGGTGGTTGTGAGGGTGGTAGTGGTGGTTGTGGTGGTGGTTGTGAGAATGGTAGTGGTGGTTGTGGTGGTGGTTGTGAGGGTGGTAGTGGTGGTTGTGAGGGTGGTGTGAGTGGTGGTTGTGGGGGTGGAGTGGTGGTTGTGAGAATGGTAGTGGTGGTTGTAGGGTGGTAGTGATGGTTGTGAGGGTGGTGGTGGTGGTTGTGAGGGGTGGTAGTGATGGTTGTGAGATTGGTAGTGGTGGTGGAGGGTGGTAGTGGGGTGGTGAGGGTGGTAGTGGTGGTTGTGAAGAGAATTGGTAGTGTGGTGGTTGTGAGGAATTGGTAGTGGTGGTTGTGAGGGGTGGTGAGTGGTGGTTTGAGGGTGGTAGTGGTGGTTGTGAAATTGGTAGTGGTGGGTTATGAGGCTGGTGAGGGTAATTGGTGGTTGTGATGGTATTGATGAGGGTGGTAGTGGTGGTTGTGAGGGTGTTAGTGGTGGTTGTGAAGAGTTGTGGTGGTAATTGGTTGTGGCCAGGAAGGGTGGTAGTGGGTGGTAGGGGTGGTAGTGGTGGCTTTTGTGAGGGTGGTAGTGGTAGTTCTTGAGGGTGGTAGTGATGGTTGTGAGGGTGGTGGTGTGTGTGAGGGGTGGTTGGTAGTGGTGGTTGTGGGAGGGTGGTTGGTAGGGTGGTGGTGGTTGTGAGGGTGGTAGTGGTGGTTGTGAGGGTGGTAGTGGTGGTTGTGAGGGTGGTAGTGGGGTGGTTGTGAGGGTGGGGTGAGGTGGTTGTGAGGGTGGTAGTGGTGGTTGTGAGGGTGGTAGTGGTGGTTGTGAAGGGTGGTTGTGAGGGTGGTAGTGGGTGGTTGTGAAGGGTGGTAGTGGTGGTTGTGAAGGGTGTCAATAACTAATATATGTCTTCTTGACGACCTCTTCACTCATCAGTATGCGTCTCTTCTCACCCTTATACTGCCCACCTCACCATCCACGCTTAATTAACAGTAGCAATTACCTGGGAAAAATCTCATTCACAGGTGAGGGTCAATGGAGGAAGGCGAGGGGTCCTCTCTCTCTCTCTGTCTTTATCTCTCTTTCTTCACTACTGTGTATAATATATCTCACGGCGGCGAGCTGTGTGGTCGTCGTGACCTCTATATTAGTGCTCCATAAGGGTTAGAATACCTCACCCATGCCTTGTGTACTAATGACCACAGGGGGAAGGAAGAGTGACCCGTGTGGCAGGTGAGAATATGGTCGTCATTAGTTTGTCCTCAGGTCGTCCTCACCAGCACAGCGGACACGATTGGTCAGGGACTTTTCAATCCGTTTATGATTAGGTTTGAGGAAATGTGGCCATGTTTAGGCTCCCGGGATGATGTGGCCATGTTTAGGCTCCCGGGATGATGTGGCCATGTTTAAGCTCCCAGGGTGATGTGACCATACTTAGGCTCCCAGGGTGATGTGGCCAAGTTTAGCCTCCCTGAGTGGTGTGGCCATGCTTAGGGTCCCTGGGTGGTGTGGCTAAGCTAAGAGTCCCTGGTGATGTGGCCAAGCTTAGGCTCCCTGGGTGGTGTGGTCATGCTTAGGGTCCCTGGGTGGTGTGGCTAAGCTTAGAGTCCTTGGTGATGTGGCCAAGCTTAGGCTCCCTGGGTGGTGTGGCCAATCTTAGGCTCCATGGGTGGTGTGGCCATACCTAGGCTCCAACGGTGATGTGGCCAAATTTAGCCTCCCTGGGTGGTGTGGCCATGCTTAGGGTCCCAGAGTGGTGTGGCCAAGCTTAAGGTTCTTGGGTGGTGTGGCCAAGCTTAAAGTCCCTGGTGGTGTGCCCAAGCTTTGGCTCCCTCGGTGGTGTGGTCAAGCTATTCTCTAAGTGGTGTGGCTAAGTCTAGGGTCCCTGGGTGGTGTGGCTAAGTCTAGGGTCCCTGGGTGGTGTGGCTAAGTCTAGGGTCCTGGGTGGTGTGGCTAAGTCTAGGGTCCCTGGGTGGTGTGGCTAAGTCTAGGCTCCTGGGTGGTGTGGCTAAGTCCAGGCTCCCTGGGTGGTGTGGCTAAGTCTAGGGTCCTGGTTGGTGTGGCTAAGTCTAGGGTCCCTGGTGGTGTGGCTAAGTCTAGGGTCCCTGGGTGGTGTGGCTAAGTCTAGGGTCCCTGGGTGGTGTAGCTAAGTCTAGGGACCCTGGATGGGTGTGGCTAAGTCTAGGGTCCCTGGGTGGTGTGGCTAAGTCTAGGGTCCCTGGGTGGTGTGGCTAGTCTAGGGTCCCTGGGTGGTGTGGCTAAGTCTAGGTCCTGGGTGGTGTGGCTAAGTCTAGGGTCCCTGGGTGGTGTGTGTCTAGAGTCCCTGGGTGGTGTGTCTAAGTCTAGGGTCCCTGGGTGGTGCAGCTAAGTCTAGGGTCCCTGGGTGGTGTGGCTAAGTCTGGGTCCCTGGGTGGTGTGGCTAAGTCTAGGGTCCCTGGGTGGTGTGGCTAAGTCTAGGGTCCCTGGGTGGTGTGGCTAAGTCTAGGGTCCCTGGGTGGTGTGCGCTTAGTCTAGGGTCCCTGGGTGGTGTGGCTAGTCTAGAGTCCCTGGGTGGTGTGGCTAAGTCTAGGGTTCCTGGGTGGTGTGGCTTAGTCTAGGGTCCCTGGGTGGTGTGGCTAAGTCTAGGGTCCCTGGGTGGTGCAGCTAAGTCTAGGGTCCCTGGGTGGTGTGGCTAAGTCTAGGGACCCTGGGTGGTGTGGCTAAGTCTAGGGTCCCTGGGTTTTGTGGCTAAGTCTAGGGTCCCTGGGTGGTGCAGCAAGTCTAGGGTCCCTGGGTGGTGTGGCTAAGTCTAGGGACCCTGGGTGAATGGCTAAGTCTAGGGTCCCTGGGTTTTGTGGCTAAATCTAGGGACCCTGGGTGGTGTGCTAAGTCTAGGGTCCCTGGGTGGTGTGGCTAAGTCTAGGGACCCTGGGTGGTGTGGCTAAGTCTAGGGTCCCTGGGTGGTGTGGCTAAGTCTAGGGACCCTGGGTGGTGTGGCTAGATGGCGTTTTATAGCCTAGCGCCTACCAGCTGATTAACCTTTCACGCCACCTGCTGCCAGAGTCCTACAGTACTAACACTGGGCCATGGCCCTCACTACTAAACACTGGACAATGGCCCTCACTACCAAAAACTGGACCATGGTGGATGGCCCTCACTACCAAACACTGGGCCATGGCCCTCACTACTAAACACTGGACAATGGCCCTCACTACCAAACACTGGACCATGGTGGATGGCCCTCACTACCAAACACTGGGCCATGGCCCTCACTACTAAACACTGGATCATGGTGGATGGCCCTCACTACCAAACACTGGGCCATGGCCCTCACTACTAGGTTTCCTCCAGGTACTACAGCTTCCTCCTGTATTAAATGGCAACTTTAACAAAATATTACATAACTAGCGAAAGAACCGCCCGCTAGGCCACGGTAGGACGCCACCCTCAGGGAGGCTCCACATTGTCTCACTGTAGTGCATTAAGGTAGACCACGTTTTTGGTTTTGTCATTAGCAGCAAGTATGCACAGATTTTTGCCAGTTTTCACATAGAACTGTCCATGAGAGAAGCAAGGAAACACCAGGCTTAGGCCAACCATCTTTAGGGACTGTCCCTGGCTTTTGTAAATAGTCATGGCAAAGCTCACTTTAACCGGGAACTGAAGTCGCTTGAACTCAAATGGCAGGTCAGTGGTGATGAGAGGTATCCTTGGTATAAAAACGTCCTCTCCTTTAGCTTTTCCTGTCAGTATTGTAGCTTCCAGTACATGTGGCATCATGTTCTTCACCACCAGTCTTGTGCTGTTGCAGAGGATTGGTGGTTCACGATTTCTTAAGAGCATTATAGGAGTTCCAATCTTGAAAGTGAGGTGGTGAGGAGGCATTCCAGCGGGCTCCAAAGAATTAAGGAATTCTGCAGGGTACTGGACTGCTTGGTCCTGGTCGATTACTGTATTAACAGATTTGAATGAGATCTCACTGCCTGGAAGCTGTCTGGTAGAGTCATGTTGATTTCAGCCACTGTTTCATTCTTTGGTGCCAGAATTGCGCGTTCACACAGCCGCTTGTGATCCTTGTAGTGGTGGATAATGTTTGGGTAGTACCAGTGGTTCTCAACCTTTTTCACTCCATTCCCCCCTTGAGGAATTTTCAACATCCTCGTGGCCTCCTTCATTTTTCTCCCATAACAGACAAACAGACAAGTGATAAAGACTAAAGAATGATAAAGAAGGACAGATTATAGGACAAGAGTTAGAATGGCAAACACACTCACACATTCACATACATAACACGCCCATGCACTCACACATAAAGCACACATACAGTCATACACAAACATGTACACAGGTAAACATTCACACTCAAGCCAGCAAGCTGAAGTGTACTTCCTGCAAGCAAGAACACGCCTCCTTTGACAAGCACTGCCCAACTTGGAAGAATGAGAAGAATAGTGAGTCATACCAATTTAGCACTAAAATGGTAGGATTATATAAGTAAAGAATGAGTATGAACAACAACGGCAACAATAATAAGGAAATAATTAATAAAGGAAGTGTACAAATATTTCACCCACGTAAAGCAGCGACCACATGAATTATGAAACAAAATAAGAAACACCAATTACGGAGTATATTATGCTTGAGTCAAGCTCAAACACAATATATGGTTCAGAGACAATACACTCAACTGTTTTCGTGATGGTATCACAGGCCAGACTGAGATCATTCGGTCCTATCACCACTTGCAAAGGGATGACACACGGACATGTACTGAACAAGTCAGTTCAGCAGCTCGGTCCAGCGCCTGGCACACAGACAGGTACTGGACCTGTAAAATCTTAAATGATGAGTAAAAAATAAAAAAATAAAAAATAGCACCAGAGTTTGTAAATATTAAAATTGTATTGTCGTTATGACTAAACAAAATGACAAAAAAAAAGAATGAAAATTCTCTTCTGCCAAGTCAAAATAAGTAATACAATTTTGTTTAATTCAGATTCCCAACATTATTTGGAAACGTATAATTTATAACAGCTCGCCGTGGCTCCCCTAAATTCTTGCCGTGGCCCCCAGGTTGAGAACCACTGGGGTAGACCATGTTAGTGAGCTCAGTTGAGGACTTTACAACATTTCCACATCCTTGAGGAATGATTATTTGTCCTTCTGAATCAACAGGGAAAGTTCCATTCCCAATCTGTAGTAGAAGGTTTGCAAACCGTCCAGCATCCTGATCTCCTTGTAGATGTACTCTCATGTTTGTGGATAGGGTGAGTGTCTGAACACTTCTCCAAAGGTATGATGCTTTGAGGTACGCATTCAGTTCATCAGCTGGAGTGCTTCAAGGAATGACAGGTAGAGTCTGGCGAAAGTCTCCAGCAATGACCATTGTACTGCCACCCATTAGATGGTCATTTTCTCGTATGTTTTGCAAGGTCCTGTCCAATGCTTCAAATACTAACTTGTGAGACATAGTGCATTCATCCCAGACTATGAGGCTGCATTTTTCTAAGAGTTTTGCCTTTACCGATCCTTTTTTGATGTTGCACACTGGATTCTCACTGTGAGGCAGTTTAAAAGTTGAGTGTGCAGTACGTCCTCCTTCTAGTATTGTTGCAGCAATGCCTGAGGATGCCACAGCAAGAGCAATTTTCCCCTGATGACGTACTTTGTCCCGCCAGGTGCATCGAGAAAGATCATACCTCCCTGCTCCGCTTGTATCGCTTGCAAGATCTGTTCATAAGCGTTCGCTTGATCAGACACCAGGTGATGCTCATTTTCTTCAAGAAAATTCACCAGAACTTTAACTGAGTAGTCTGTCTCTTTGAGCAACTCCCTGTTTGCAACTACTGTTCAGTCCCCAAAACTTCTTCTTCCATCAATAGTTCATTAACGGTGTATGCAAGTTCCACTACAACGGTACAGCAAAGTATATTTTTTTAGCATTAAGCTGTTCTTATTTTATTATCTAATCATCCCTACATATAACACCACCCATCATCACTACATAATTATAACATCATCCATCATCACTATATATAACACCATCCATCATCCCTACATATAACACCATCCATTATCACTACACATAACACCACCCATCATCACTACATATAACACCATCCATCATCACTACATAATTATAACATCATCCATCATCACTATATATAACACCATCCATTATCACTACACATAACACCACCCATCATCACTACATATAACACCATCCATCATCACTACACATACCACCATCCATCATCACTACATATAACACCATCCATCATCACTACATAATTATAACATCATCCATCATCCCTACATATAACACCATCCATTATCACTACACATAACACCACCCATCATCACTACATATAACACCATCCATCATCACTACACATACACCATCCATCATCACTACATATAACACCATCCATCATCATACATATAACACCATCCATCATCACACACATAACACCATCCATCATCACTACATATAACACCATCCATCATCACTACATATAACACCATCCATCATCACTACATATAACACCATCCATCATCACTACATATAACACCACCCATCATCACTACATATAACACCATCCATCATCACTACACATAACACCATCCATCATCACTACATATAACATCATCCATCATCCCTAACACCACCCATCATCACTACATATAACACCATCCATCATCACAACACATACCACCATCCATCATCACTACATATAACACCATCCATCATCACTACATAAAACACCATCCATCATCACTACACATAACACCATCCATCATCACTACATATAACACCATCCATCATCACTACACATACCACCATCCATCATCACTACATATAACACCACCCATCATCACTACAAGTCGGTAAAGTAGTTTCCGAGATTCTCGTGCGGACACACACACACAAACAAACAAACACACAGACATACTTCTTTGTTTTATATAAATATACATTTGTTCTAATTCTTTTTATACAAATATGAAGAAATTAAGGTAGAGTCTAAGTCAGATGCCATTTATGTGACGTAATGTTTTAACTTAAGTAAGCAGTTAGGTACACATTGTTAACACCCTCGGTTAAGAGTCCCTGTAGCGGTCTTTGAGGATACGATCCTTTGCCTTCCCTTGAGTCATTTTCCGCGTGGATTAATCCCTTTATAAGACTTACCTTAATCCTTCAGCTAATCCTTC
>NW_024744151.1:45000-55000 GCF_018991925.1 Homarus americanus | reverse complement strand
TATGTAACATTTAGTATCATCTGGAATAGTACAATAGCATGGTGGTAATAAGAACATCTCATAATGTTACCACGGTTATCACTTCAATATTAATTAATTAATTAATTAATTAAATATTTAACTACTCACTTATCTAAAATTAATTAATTAATTAATTTATTTTTAAAATTATATTATACGTATATACATAGTTTACAGTAGAGTTGATATACATTAATATGATAAGGGAGGGAAGCAATACAACATGGGTTGTGTTAAGGTGAAACAAGAGGCCAGACAGTCAGTATCATGTCTTGACGGCAAATATATAATTATTGCAATGGTAATTTATATCTACGTGACAATATATGATACAATGGTTTTGGTGGTACAATAAAAGTAAGAATATAAAGTAAGTGTTTACAAAAATATTAATACTTTGACAATAGATATTTTTTTAGAGATGATTTAAAGGAAGGGAGCGTAGTCTTTGCTCGGATGGGTGGGGGTAAGTTGTTCCACACCTTCACACTGATATTTTGTGGAGGTCTGGGACTGAGAGGAGCGCATGGGAGGCGGTCTTAGTAGCTCTGGGTGCCTTAAGTTGTATCTGATTATTCTGGAACTTAAAATAATTATTATGAATCAAGTGATTTATAAACAAATAAGGCACAGCAGTCGGTGTTAATATCCTCGAATTTTAACATTTTCAATTACGCAATTTGTTCGTTAGTGTGATCATTTTGGAATTTTTTTTTAGTAGGGGAAGACAAGAGAGAAAGGTGGAGGAGAGTAGGTGTAGAGAGAAAGGAATTTGGTATCAGTACAAGTTTTTGTGTTTCACATGCTTTATTTTTAAACCAGTCGTTCTTTAGATTGCGAAGTTCGCGCTGGGTAGCCTGATGCCTTTCGTCCCATATCACTAACCAGCTGTCTGTGTAAACCCTTTGAGAGGATGGTTTTTGGCAGACTCTTAGAATCAGAGAACACATGTCTCCTAACATAAATGGCTTCACCCATGGTAAAGGTGTACATAATTGCATCACCACATTCCTAACTGTGCATGGTGATGAAAGGCACAGATACACCACATTTCTTGACCTAAAAGCTGCATTTGATATTGCCAATAGGCAACTGATATTGTACGAACTAGCCAAAATGGATATAGGAGGTAGGCTGTTACACTGGATAAGTGGTTACCTAACCAACAGAAAGGCTGCTGCACTGTTTCAGGGTTACAAAAGTGAAGTTAAAGATATGCAACTTGGTACCCCTCAAGGTGGAGTACTTAGTCCCACTTTGTTCAATGTTCTTATGAATGTATTATTAAAGTTAGTCCCAGACAACCCCAGCAATATTACTGTTAGCTATGCAGATGACATTCTTACACATACTAAAACTCATCGTGAAATACAAACCACCCTGAACCATGTACAGTCAGCCTGTGAGAACCTTGGTCGCATCATCTCCACTGAGAAAACTAAAGTATTCAACAAACAAGCTGGTAACCGCAAATGTGGACCATCAACAGCTAACTGTCACCTGTACCTCACCTGCCATACAACAGCTAACTATCCCCTGTACCTCACCTGCCATACAACAGCTAACTATCCCCTGTACCTCACCTGCCATACAACAGCTAACTATCCTCTGTACCTCACCTGCCATACAACAGCTAACTGTCCCCTGTACCTCACCTGCCATACAACAGCTAACTATCCCCTGTACCTCACCTACCATACAACAGCTAACTATCCCCTGTACCTCACCTGCCATACAACAGCTAATTATCCCTTGTACCTCACCTGCCATACAACAGCTAACTATCCCCTGTACCTCACCTGCCATACAACAGCTAACTATCCCCTGTACCTCACCTACCATACAGCAGCTAATTATCCCCTGTACCTCACCTGCCATACAACAGCTAACTGTCCCCTGTACCTCACCTGCCATACAACAGCTAACTGTCCCCTGTACCTCACCTGCCATTGCAATAAACATATTGCCAACTAGACATAATCCTGACAGCTCTGTCCTCTTGTTCAACCTTAATACTGTACAACCCATGTTGTACTGCTCCCCCATTATACTTATGTTTTTAAATTCCACTGTAATTTATGTATATAAAAAAAATAAAAAAAATAAAAAAAATAAATAAAATAAGTAAATATTGAGGTGATAACTGTGGTAACATTATGAGATGTTCTTATTCCCACCATGCTATTGTACTATTCCAGATGATACTAAATGTTACATAATACTTCCTTGAGATAAATGTATAGTATATATCAGGAGCCTAAAAGAGAGCTCAGGTTCTCAACTGGCTCAGCCATGTTAATATTGTTATTATTATCCACTCTGTATCTGTGTTTTACAGGCTAAATAAACTGTTTCAATTCAATTCAATTAAATTCAACTATCCTCTGTACCTCACCTGCCATACAACAGCTTACTATCCCTTGTACCTCACCTGCCATGCAACAGGTTAAAACTCCTTTAATGTGTAATGGAGTACAACCCACATTATGGCGCTATATCAGAATTGTCAAAACAATGTACCTAGGCTATATAAGATCTCCGAGAGATTACCACGCACCAGCCCTGGTCCTTCGTGACGGGAAAGGTGTTGACAAACTCGGAAAAATGCTAAATAAAGCCCTTAGAATTATCCTAGGATCTCCCATGAGCACTAAAGTACTTAATATGAGGAAAGAACTACTGTAGGTATACCCAGTGTCAAAGATAGAATAATTGAAGTCAACCTGTTGATAGCTCTGAGGCTTCTGCGTGGTGATCCTGATAACATTGTTTCCTTATATATACAGGTGCTATTATGCCACTTCACATGATTTCGTAATCCTGTCGAGTAGTTTGCAGACCTTGTGTTTCCAGTATCCTTCACAAGAGAGTGTTAGGAGCCGTTTGTTATCTAGGTCCTGTGAGCCCACTGCCCTGAGTACTTTACGTGCAGTTCGAATGTTTCATTTCCACACCCATTCCATATGTGAAAATACGGTTGGATTGAACACCCAATCTGTCTGCTTCCTAGGAAAGTAGGTTTTCACTTATTCACTATTCTCCCAGCCCTGTGCTGCTGCTCAGAGCTTATTGTCGGCACTGACCACGTTGGTTCCATTGTCAGAATGAATGCATTCAGGAATTCCCCTGCGGGCCGAAGACCGTATCACTGCATTTAGGAAGGCGTCGGTATCAAGTGAGGTCAACATTTCGGGGTGTA
Organism: Homarus americanus; assembly: GCF_018991925.1. NCBI lineage: Eukaryota > Metazoa > Arthropoda > Malacostraca > Decapoda > Nephropidae > Homarus > Homarus americanus. Next base: position 51,780 of record NW_024744151.1, on the reverse strand, counting down.
TGGCTCGTTTGGTCAAGCAGGTGAATGGACACTCTTATCGCCTGTGATGCTATCTCACCTGTTTAACGAGGAAGGGTCCAAAGCAATCTATGCCCACATGACGCCATTAATTTGCATTCGACAACTCGTGTATGGCAGCAATTTTATTTGCAACGAATGTATGGAAACGCCGCTGGGTATTCGAAGTATTCTGGAGGACAAGCACACTGTCGGTCCAAAACATTGATCTTTCAAACTTCACGCTCAGCTCTTTTCTTATCAACATGTCGGTACTTGTGGCTAATACATCTGTATATGAGTTCTAGCCAAGGGTGCCAGTCTTGCTCTTCCATACACAAAGGTGCACTGGATGTTTCCGGACTAGTCCATCATCTGCATGTATGAAACCATGCTATAAGACATCTGTGAGGCATTGCAAATGACGCAATGAAAGCACCAGTCCTAGGGTATATGACCCATAGCGATTGGGAATCCGAATTCGGAAAACTGTGCCAAGTCCTCCAGCCACTGTTGCCAAGCAAGGTTATTATGTTCAGCTAGGGTTTCATCCCACCCTCTCCTTCGTCGACATTCTTCCTGAAATATCACCTTTGCCTTAATGAGGAAAGGAGAAATGAAACCAAATGGATCATAGACTGAACTGATAATGCTCGACAGGACCTCTTCGTAGTGGGCGTAGTTTGTACATTCTACGAGGCCCATAGTTAAGGGCCAATACCTGTTGTGTTGAGGGCCCATAGTTAAGGCCCAATACCTGTTGTGTGTCTACGAGGCCCATAGTTAAGGCCCACTACCTGTTGTGTGTCTACGAGGCCCATAGTTAAGGCCCAATACCTGTTGTGTGTGTGTCTACAAGGCCCATAGTTAAGGCCACTACCTGTTGTGTGTCTACAGGGCCCATAGTTAAGGCCCAATACCTGTTGCGTAACGGTAATATAATAGAAGAGCTACTATTAGTAACTGGTCATCCACTCTACAAACTGAACTATTTGCCATACTCACAGCCCCTGAAACTTGTTGAAGACACTGCCACTGACAGTCTCGTCATCACTGACTCCTTATCCTCACTACCTCTTGATAACCCTAACTTAAATTGTCACTTGTTCCTGAAGTCAGACACAATCATATGTGTCTTGTTGGCAGGTATCAGGATCAAGCTGCTGTGGATCTCCTCTCACATAGGCATTAGTGAGCATGATAGTGTTGATGCCTTAGCTAAACTTGCGTCCAACAATGATAATGTTGAGTACAATCAAGGACTGTCAAACAGAATCTTAATAATTGTAATCAGAAAAGAACTTGTTGGTGAATTTGAAGCAAGCAGACAAGTGCAAACAGACACTAGTCAATCCATTGTTTACCATGATGAGATGTATCAAGTAAAACATGTATATGGAGCAAGTAACAAGATCACCAGATTACAAGATGTTGTAAGCGCTAGACTAAGGTTAGGATATAAGTACCTCTGGCAGTATGTTCCTCAAGCAGATGTGAACAAGACTAAATGTAAAGTGTGTGGCCAGAGATATGGCCACACACTCTGGCAGTATGACCCTCAAGCAGACGTGAACAGAACTAAATGTAAAGTGTGTGGCCAGACATATGGCCACACTCCAACACTGCGTCTTAGACTGTCAAAAAATAGAACCTTATAGGGATAGATCCAGCACACTGATGTATACAATGGCACAGCACTCTGATGACAAGACAGCTGATATACTAAGGCTGTATCAACACTTCGCATCTAGTACCTAATCAAACTTCTATGTACCGACTTAAAAAAAACGATGTACTGGAAATACTCTGTAACATTCATTGACACAATATCCTGACCACTGGGGTCTGATAAACACCCTTTGTGGCCTCTACTCTGTAATCCGTTTTGTGCTACCTCTCACAGGATGAGTGTGGGGTGCACAATAAACTAGCTGTTGTCCGCGGCAAAACTAAAAAAAATAAAAAATATGTATGACCAGATGTATACTGACACACCCCGGGAGTATACTGACACACCCAGGGTATACTGACACACCCAGGGTATCTATACACCCAGGGGTATACTGACACACACCCGGGAGTATACTGACACATCCTGGGAGTATACTGACACATCCTGGGAGTATACTAAACACCGGGAGTATACTGACACACCGGGAGTATACTGACACACCCCGGGGAGTATCTGACACACCCGGGGTATACTGACACACCCGGGAGTATACTGACACATCCTGGGGTATACTGACACACACACATCCTTGGGTATACTGACACACGGAGTATACTGACACACCCAGGGGTATACTGACACACCCAGGGGAGTATACTGGCCACACCCTGGGAGTATACTGACACATCCTGGGGTATACTGACACATCCTGGGGAGTATACTGACACACCCCTGGGAGTATACTGACACACCGGGGTGTCACTGACACCCCAGGTATACTGACACACCCAGGGAGTATACTGACACCCGGGGTATACTGACACACCGGGAGTATACTGCACACATCCTGGGGTATACTGACACACCACGGGAGTATGCTGACACATCCTGGGAGTATACTGACACACCCCGGGAGTATACTGACACATCCCTGGGAGTATACTGACACACCCCGGGAGTACACTGACACACCCCGGGAGTATACTGACACACACCGGGGTATACTGATACACCCCGGGAGTATACTGACACACCCAGTGACACACCCCGGGGTATACTGACACGAGAGAACCTGACCATCTGGAATATCTGACACATCCTGGGAGTATACTGCACACCCGGGGTATACTGACACACCCCGGGGTGCTGACACACCCCGGAGTATACTGGACACACCCGGGAGTATACTGACCACCCCGGGGTATGCTGACATCCTGAGGTATACTGACACATCCTGGGGAGTATACTGACACACCCCAGGGGTATACTGGACACACCCAGGGGTATGCTGACACAGGAGTATACTGACACACCCCGGGAGTATCTGACACACCCCAGTATACTGACACACCCAGGGGTGCACTGACACATCCTGGGAGTATGCGACACACCCCGGGGAGTACTGACCACCCCAAGTGCTGACACACCCCGGGAGTATACTGACACATCCTGGGGCATACTGACACCACGGGGTATACTGACACATCCTGGGAGTATACTGACACACCCCGGGAGTATACTGACACATCCTGGGAGTATACTGACACCCCGGAGTATACCCAACACACCCAGGGAGTATACTGACACACCCAGAATTATCTGATACAGGGGTATACTGACACACCCCGAGTATACTGACACACCCCGGGAGTATACTGACACACCCCAGGGGTATACTGACACATCCTGGGGTATACTGACACATCCTGAAGTATACTGACACACCCGGGGTATACTGACACACCCCGGGGTATACTGACACACCCGGGAATTATACTGACACCCGGGAGTATACGACTTACACCGGGAGTATGCTGACACACCCCGGGGTATATTCGACACACCCTGAGTATACTGACACCCGGGAGTATACTGGCCACCCAGATACTGACACATCCTGGAGTGACTGGACACATCCTGGGAGTATACTGACACACCCCGGAGTATGCTGACACACCCCGGGGAGTATACTGACACACCCCAGGGAGGTACTGACACACGAAGTATACTGACACACCCCAGGGTATACTGACACATCCTGGAGTATACTGACACATCCTGGGAGTATACTGACACACCCGGAGGAGTATACTGCACACCCCGGGAGTATAGACACACCCAGAAGTATGCTGCACACCCCGGGTATACTGACACACCCCAGAGGTATCTGACACACCCGGGAGTATACTGACACATCCTGGGGAATATGCTGACACACCACGGGGTATACTGACACATCTGGGGTATACTGACACACCCCAGTGCCTGCTGACATCACGGAATATGCAGCACACCCTGGAGTATACTGCACACCCGGGAGTATGCAGCACACCCCGGGAGTATACTGACACACCCCGGGAGTATACTGACACACCCCGAGAGTATACTGACACACCCCGGGAGTATACTGACACCCGGGGTATCTGACACATCCTGGGAGTATACTGACATCCTGGGAGTATACTGACACGGGGTATCTGACACACCCCGGGAGTATACTGACACATCCTGGGGTATACTGACACACCCGGGGTATACTGACACCCCGGGGAGTATACTGACACACCCCGGGGTATACTGACACATCCTGGGGTATACTGCACACCCCCGGGGAGTATGCTGACACATCCTGGGGAGTATCTGACACACCCGGGAGTATACTGACACATCCTGGGGAGTATGCTGACACACGGGAGTATACTGACACCCCAGGAGCATCTGACACACCCGGGGTATACTGACACATCCTGGGAGTATACTGAACACCCTGGGAGTATCTGACACATCCTGGGGATATACAGCACACGAATATACTGACACATCCTGGGAGTATACTGACACACCCCGGGGTATACTGACACACCCGGGGTATGCAGCACACCCCGGAGTATACTGACACACCCGGGGATACGCCTCGGGAGTATACTGACACATCCTGGGAGTATACTGACACACGGGAGTATACTGACACACCCGGAGTATGCTGACACACCCCGGAGTATACTGACACACCCGGGGTATGCTGGCTACATCCTGGGAGTATACTGAGCACACCCCGGGGTATACTGACACCCAGGAGTATACTGACACATCCTGGGGAGTATACTGACACACCCGGGAGTATACTGACACCCAGGGTATACTGACACATCCTGGGATTATACTGAGCACACCCCGGGAGTATACTGACATGCCATAGGAACAAACTGACTTGCCCTGGGAGTTAACAACAAACCCTTGGGTATACTGACACCTTGGAAATACTGACACACCCTGGGGTATACTGACAGGCCCTGAAAGTTTGGTGGGCACTGGTAGCCACGCTGGGCAGACCACCTCGCACATTCCAACATAAACACAGGAATGTGCACACAGCTCCAGGCATCACAGTATCTTGGGGCAGTGATCGACCATCTATCTAGAGCTGTGATGGTCCAGAGTCCTGTGTTAATAGATATAACTTTGATTCTTTACGTGCTTCTCTTCATACGACCATCTTGAGCTGTCCAGGTTAGGAGGAAATCAAAGGCGTGTTAGGAGAGGAATGAACAATAATATGGCTGATTATAAGGGTGTTTATGTCTTGGTTATAGATGTTATTCTCGACCACATTGTTAACTGGTTTATATATCCTCCTTGTCCCCCTCCTCACGCCCAGTAACCCTATCCTAAACACGTGGTCCTTCTCACTCTGGTTTTTTTTCTATTCCTTTCTTCCTCCTTCTCTCATCTCTCACCCTTTTTCCGCCATGAGGGTCGGAATCTCTCAATAAAGTCCCGTAATTCATCCTCCGTAACGCCGGAAGATGATAAGATGGTCGCCTCCAACACTTCCGCTCCTGTTGAAGACTTTGTGGGGCGCTGCTTCTCATCTCCTCCTCACTACAGTATTGGAACACTTTCTTTACTACTGACGGAGACCACATTATTTATGTTATATTATTTATTCTCCCGTTGTAATGTTAAATAGGGGTTAAGGATGGTTAAATTGACTTAATGTTTACTATTGTGTACCTGTACTATTTGTGTGTGTGTGTGTGTGTGTGTGTGTGTGTGTGTGTGTGTGTGTGTGTGTGTGTGTGTGTGTGTGTGTGTGTGTGTGTGTGTGTGTACTGGTGTACTGTGTTGTGATGATCCAGGGTTAAGTTAAGGAGCGATATTCAGCCCACCCGTCATCATTATATACCGCTCAGAAGGCGCGTGCCAGGCAAACCGCTATGGTGCCAGCCAACAGGAGCTCGCCGAGGGCCAACTACCCGCTTGATCATGGACCGCAGTATTGTTGTACCAATACCGAAACCAGGACAGCCTGATGCCTTCGTCCCATATCACTAACCAGTTGCCTGTGTAAAACCTTCCAGAGGATGGTTCTCACAGACTCTTATATAGAACTGCAGAACACGGCGTTCCCCTGTAACATAAATGGTTTCCACCGCGGCAATGCATACAATTGCATCACCACATTCTAACGCGCATGGTGGATGAAAAGCGCACAGAGCTAACTACACTTTAATCTAAAAGTTACTTGATACGCCACAAAACCTGACAGCCTGTCTAGCCAAAATGGATAGCAGAGGTAGGCTTGTAATTCCGATATGGTTACTCAACCAGAAGGGCTGCCGCACTGTTTCAGGTTTACAAAAGTAAAGTTGAAGATATAAACTTCCTTTGGTACCCCTGGCGTGAGCATCACCCTTTTGTTCCACGTTCTATGAATGCATTATTAGCCTTAATACCAGACAACCCCAGCACATTCACCAGCTGCCGACAGATATTCCTGGAGGATACTGCAACCATCAGAAATGCAAAACCACTTCTGAATCATGAGAAGCAGCCCGAACACCTCTGGTCTTATTATCTCCACTGACAAAATCCATAAAACAATAAACAAGCTTGTAATCAAAACGGCCTCGCCAAGTTCAAGATAGTAAATGTTACATCATGTTTCAAATATCTTGGTAAGCCTGGGTCCCTTGTACCTTACCTGCCATGGCGTCAACAGCTAACCAGCCACAAAATGGCACTGGAGATCCTGAAGTATAGCGGGTAAAGTCGCACTATGCGCCGGTTATTTATAATCGCCAAAACAATGTCTAGGTTATATAAGATCT
>NW_024744151.1:0-40000 GCF_018991925.1 Homarus americanus | reverse complement strand
TCTACCTGTCCTGTGTGTCTACCTGTGTATCTACCTTGTCTACCTGTGTGTCTACCTGTGTCTACCTGTGTGTCTACCTGTCCTGTGTGTCTACCTGTGTGCCTACCAGTGTGTCTACCTGTCCTGTGTGTCTACCTGTGTGTCTACCTGTGTGTCTACCTGTGTGTCTACCTGTGTGTCTACCTGTCCTGTGTCTGCCTGTTTGTCTCTGCGTGTATCTGCCTGTGTCTGTGTGTCTGCCTGTGTGTCTGCCTGTCCTGTGTGTGTGCCTGTGTGTGATCCTGTGTGTCTGCCTGTGTCTTACCTGCCGTGTGTCTACCTGTGTGTCTGCCTGTCTGTGTGTCTGCCTGTGTGTCTACCTGTCATGTGTGTCTGCCTGTGTGTCTGCCTGTCCTGTGTGTCTGCTGTCCTGTGTGTCTGCCTGTCCTGTGTGTCTGCCTGTGTGTCTACCTGTCCTGTGTGTCTGCCTGTGTGTCTGCCTGTGTGTCTACCTGTGTGTCTGCCTGTGTGTCTACCTGTCCTGTGTGTCTTACCTGTGTGTGCCTGTGTGTCTACCTGTCCTGTGTGTCTACCTGTGTGTGTCTGCCTGTGTGTCTGCCTGTGTGATGCTGCCTGTGTCCTGCCTGTGTGTCTGCTGTGTGTCTGCCTGTCCTGTGTGTCTGCCTGGTGTGTGGTCTGCCTGTGTGTCTGCCTGTCTGTGTGATGCTGCCTGTGTGTGCTGCAGTGTGCAGTGTGTGTGTCTGCCTTGGTGATGCTGTGGTGTCTGCCTGTCCTGTGTGATGCTGCGTGTTGCCTTGTCCCAGTGATGCTGCCTTGTTGTCTGCCTTGTGTGATGCCTTGTTGGCTGTCTGCCTGTGTGTCTGTCTGTGTGTCTGCCTGTGTGTCTGCACTTGTCTGTGTGTCTGCCTGTGTGTCTGCCTGTGCACTTGTTGTGTGTGCATATTGTGTCTGCCTGTCCTGTGTGTCTGCCTGTGTGATGCTGCCTGTGTGTCTGCCTTGTTGTCCTGCCTGTGTGTCTCCTGTGTGTCTGCTGCCCATCACTGTGTGTCTGCCTGTGTGTCTGTGCTGTCTGCCTGTGGTGTCTGTTGTGTCTGCGTGTATCTGCCTTGTCCTGTGGTGATGCTGTTGTGTCTGCCTGTTGGTAATCTGCCTTATTCATATTATTGTCTGCAGTGTCTGCAGTCGCGTGTGATGCCTGTTGCTGCCTGTCCATGGTGATCTGCCTGTTGTGTCTGCTGTCCTGTGTGTCTGCCTGTTGTGTCTGCCTGTGTGTCTGCCTTGTCCTGTGTCTGCCTGTGTGTCTGCCTGTCCTGTGTGTCTCTGCCTGTGTGTCTGCCTGTGTGTCTGCCTGTGTGTCTGCCTGTGTGTCTGCAGTGTGTCCTGCCTGTCCTGTGTGTCTGCCTGTGTGATCTCTGTGTGTCTGCCTGTGTGTCTGCCTGTCCTGTGTGTCTGCCTGTGTGTCTACCTGTGTGTCTACCTGTGGTCTACCTGTCCTGTGTGTCTGCCTGTGTGTCTGCAATCCTGTGTGTCTACCTGTGTCTACCTGTGTGTCTACCTGTGTGTCTGCCTGTCTGTGTCTACCTGTGTGTCTGCCTGTGTGTCTGCCTGTGTGTCTGCCTATTCTGCCTGTGTGTCTGCCTGTGTCTGCCTGTCTGTGTGTCTGCCTGTGTCTGCCTGTCTGTGTGTGTTGCCTGTGTGTCTGCCTGTGTGTCTGCCTGTGTGATCTGCCTGTGTGTTCTGTCCTGTGTGTCTGCCTGTTGTGTCTATATTGTGCCTGTTGTGTCTGCCTTGTCCTGTGTGATCTGCCTTGTGTGTCTGCCTGTGTGTCTGCCTGTGTATGCTGTGTGTCTACCTGTCCTGTGTGTGTCTGCCTGTGTGTCTGCCTGTGTGCCTGCCTGTGTGTCTGCCTGTGTGTCTGCCTGTGTGTCTACCTGTGTGTCTACCTGTCCTGTGTGTCTGCCTGTGTGTCTACCTCTGTGTCTACCTGTGTGTCTACTGTGTGTCTGTGTGTGTCTCACCTGTGTGTGTCTGCCTGTGTGTCTACCTGTCCTGTGTGTCTACCTGTGTGTCTGCCTGTGTGTCTACCTGTCCTGTGTGTCTGCCTGTGTGTCTGCCTGTGTATCTGCCTGTCCTTGTGTGTCTGCCTGTGTGTCTACCTGTCCTGTGTGTCTGCCTGTGTGTCTGCCTGTGTGTCTGCCTGTGTGTCCTGTCCTTATTGTGTGCTGCCTGTGTCTGCCTGTGTGTCTGCCTGTCCACTGTGTGTCTACCTGTGTGTCTCTGTGTGTCTGCCTGTACTGTGTGTCTGACCTGTCCTGTGTACCTGTGTGTCTGTGTGTCTACCTGTGTGTCTGCCTGTGTGTCTACCTGTCCTGTGTGTCTGCCTGTGTGTCTACCTGTGTGTTCTGCCTGTCCTGTGTCTACCTGTCCTGTGTGTCTACTGTGTATCTACCTGTCCTGTGTGTCTACCTGTGTGTCTACCTGTGTGTCTACCTGTGTGTCTACCTGTGTGTCTACCTGTCCTGTGTGTCTACCTGTGTGTCTACTGTGTCTACCTGTCCTGTGTGTCTACCTGTCCTGTGTGTCTGCCTGTGTGTCTACCCCTGTCTGTGTGTCTGCCTGTGTGTCTGCCTGTGTGTCCTGTGTCCTGCCTGTCTTGTGTGTCTACCTGTGTATCCTGTGTGTCTGCCTGTCATGTGTGTCTGCCTGTGTCTGCCTGTCTGTTGTGTCTGCCTGTGTGTCTGCCTGGTCCTGCCGTCTGCCTGTTGTTGGTCTGCCTGTTGTGATGCTGGCTGATGCTGCCTTGTGTCCACCTGTCCTGTGTGTCTTGCACTGTGTGATGCTGTGTGATCTGCCTGTTGTGTCTGCCCTGTCTTGTGTGTCTGCCTGTCCTGTGGTTGCCCGCATGTGCTGTGTGCCTGTGTGTTGTGTCTGCCTGTTGTGTCTGCCTGTCCTGTGTGTCTGCCTGTCCTGTGTCTGCCTGTGTGTGTCTGCCTGTGTCTGCCTGTCCTGTGTGTCTGTGTCTGCCTGTGTGTCTACCTGTGTGTCTGCCTGTGTGTCTACTGTCCTGTGTGTCTGCCTGTGTGTCTCCTGTGTGTCTGCCTGTCCTGTGTGTCTGTGTGTCTACCTGTGTGTCTACCTGTGTGCCTACCTGTGTGCCCTGCCTGTGTGTCTGCCTGTGTGTGTCTGCCTGTGTCTACCTGTCCTGTGTGTCTACCTGTCCTGTGTGTCTGCCTGTGTGTCTACCTGTGTGTCTGACCTGTCCTGTGTCTCTTATCCCAGCTCTGCCTGTGTCTCACCTGTCCTGTGTGTCTACCTGTCTGTGTGTCTCCCTGTGTGTCTCTTGTCCTGTGTGTCTGCCTGTGTGTCTACCTGTCCTGTTCTACCTGTGTCTGCCTGTGTGTCTACCTGTCTGTGTGTCTACCTGTCCGTGTGTCTACCTGTGTGTCTACCTGTGTGTCTACCTGTGTGTCTGCCTGTGATACCTGTGTGTCTGTCCGCAGTGTCTGCCAGTCATCCTGTGTGTCTTACCTGTCTCAGTGTGCCTGCCTGTGTCTACCTGTCCTGTGTGTCTACCTGTCCTGTGTGTCTCTGTGTGTCTGCCTGTCTGTGTGTCTGCCTGTGTGTCTGTGTGTCTACCTGTCCTGTGTGTCTGCCTGTGTGTCTGCTGCCTGTGTGTCTGCCTGTCCTGTGTGATGCCTGTGTGTCTGCCTGTCCTGTGTGTCTACCCTGTGTGTCTGCCTGTGTGTCTGCCTGTCCTGTGTGTCTGCCTGTGTGTCTCTGCCTGTCCTGTGTGTCTACCTGTGTGTCTACCTGTCCTGTGTGTCTACCTGTCCTGTGTGTCTACCTGTGTGTCTACCTGTGTGTGTCTGCCTGTGTGTCTACCTGTCCTGTGTGTCTGCCTGTGTGTGCCTGTGTGTGTCTGCCTGTCCTGTGTGTCTACCTGTCCTGTGTGTCTGCCTGTGTGTGCTGCGTGTCTGCAGTGTGTCTGCCTGTGTGTCTGTGTGTGTCTACCTGTCCTGTGTGTCTGCCCTGTCCTGTGTGTCTCTGTGTGTCTACCTGTCCTTTTGTGTCTGCCTGTCCTGTGTGTCTGACCTGTCCTGTGTGTCTGTCTACCTGTGTGTCTACTGTGTGCTCTGCATGTCGTGTCTACCTGTCCTAGTAGTATTGTCTCCTGTGTGTCTACCTGTCTGTGTGTCTGCCAATGCTGTGTGTCTGCCTGTGTGTCTGCCTGTCCTGTGTGTCTGCCTGTGTGTCCCACCTGTCCTGTGTGTCTCTACCTGTGTGTCTGCCTGTGTGTCTGTCCTGTGTGTCTACCTGTCCTGTGTGTCTGTCCTGTGTGTCTACCTGCTGTGTGTCTACCTGTGTGTCTGCCTGTGTGTCTACCTGTCCTGTGTGTCTGTGTGTCTACCTGTGTCTACCTGTCCTGTGTGTCTACCTGTCCTGTGTGTGTCTACCTGTGTGTGTCTACCTGTGTGTGTCTACCCCTTGTCCTGTGTGTCTACCTGTGTGTCTACCTGTCCTGTGTGTCTGTGTGTCTACCTGTGTGTCTACCTGTCCTGTGTGTCTACCTGTGTGTCTACTGTCCTGTGTGTTTTACCTGTGTGTCTACTGTCCTGTGTGTCTCTGTGTCTACCTGTCCTGTGTGTCCACCTGTGTGTCTACCTGTCCTGTGTGTGTCTGCCTGTGTGTGCTGCACTGTGTCTACCTGTCTGTGTGTCTGCCTGTGTGTCTGCCTGTGTGTGTCTGCCTGTGTACCTGTCCTGTGTGTCTGCCTGTCCTGTGTGTCTGCCTGTGTGTCTCCTGTCCTGTGTGTCTACGTGTGTGTGTCTGCATGTGTCTACCTGTCCTGTGTGTCTACCTGTGTCTACCTGTGTGTCTACCTGTCCTGTGTGTCTACCTGTGTGTGTCTACCTGTGTGTCTACCTGTCCTGTGTTCTGCCTGTGTGTCTGCCTGTGTGTCTACCTGTCCTGTGTGTCTACCTGTGTGTCTACCTGTGTGTCTACCTGTCCTGTGTGTCTGCCTGTCCTGTGTGTCTACCTGTGTGTCTACCTGTCTGTGTGTCTACCTGTGTCTACCTGTCCTGTGTGTCCCTGTGTGTCTGACCTGTCCTGTGTGTCTACCTGTCCCTGTGTGTCTACTGTCCATGTGTCTCCTACCTGTCTGTGTGTCTACCTGTGTGTGTCTGCCTGTGTGTCTACCTGTGTGTCTGCTGTGTGTCTGCCTGTGCCTGTGTCACCTGTGTCTGTGTGTGTCTACCTGTGTGTCTACCTGTGTGTCTACCTGCCTGTGTTGCTACCTGTGTGCCTACCTGTCCTGTGTGTCTGCAGGTACCTGTGTGTCTACCTGTGTGTCTACCTGTGTGTCTACCTGTGTGTCTACCTGTGTGTCTACCTGTCCTGTGTGTCTACCTGTGTGTCTACCTGTCTGTGTGTGTCTACCTGTGTGTCTACCTGTCCTGTGTGTCTACCTGTGTGTCTGTGTGTCTACCTGTGTGTCTACCTGTGTGTGTCTACCTGTGTGTCTACCTGTCTGTGTGTCTACCTGTGTGTCTACCTGTCCTGTGTGTCTACCTGTGTCTACCTGTCTGTGTGTCTGCCTGTGTCTGTGTGTCTACCTGTGTGTCTGTGTGTCTACCTGTCTGTGTGTCTGTCCTGTGTGTCTACCTGTCCTGTGTGTCTACCTGTGTCTACCTGTCCTGTGTGTCTACCTGTGTGTCTACCTGTCCATGTGTCTCCTGCTGTGTGTCTACCCTGTCCTGTGTCTACCTGTCCTGTGTCTGCCTGTCCTGTGTGTCTGCTGTGTTTCTACCTGTCCTGTGTGTCTGCCTGTGTCTACCTGTCCTGTGTGTCTGCCTGTCCTGTGTGTCTGACCTGTCCTGTGTGTCTGCCTGTCCTGTGTGTCTGCCTGTCCTGTGTGTCTACCTGTGTGTCTACCTGTCCTGTGTGTCTACCTGTGTCTACCTGTGTGTCACCTGTGTCTCCTGTCTGTGTGTCTACCTGTGTGTCTACCTGTCCTGTGTGTCTGCCTGTGTGTCTACCTGTCCTGTGTGTCTACCTGTGTGTCTACCTGTCCTGTGTGTCTGTGTGTCTACCTGTGTGTCTACCTGTGTGTCTACCTGTCCTGTGTGTCTCTGCTGTTTCTACCTGTCTGTGTGTCTACCTGTGTGTCTCTACCTGTCCTGTGTGTCTACCTGTCCTGTGTGTCTACCTGTCCTGTGTGTCTACCTGTCCTGTGTGTCTACCTGTGTCTACCTGGTGTCTCCTACCGTGTGTCTACCTGTCTGTGTGTCTACCTGTGTGTCTGCCTGTCCTGTGTGTCTACCTGTGTGTCTACCTGTCCTGTGTGTCTACCTGTCTGTGTGTCTACCTGTCCTGTGTGTCTACCTGTCCTGTGTGTCTACCTGTGTGTCTGCCTGTGTGTCTACCTGTCCTGTGTGTCTACCTGTCCTGTGTGTCTACCTGTCCTGTGTGTCTACCTGTCCTGTGTGTCTCCTGTGTGTCTCTGTGTACCTGTCCTGTGTGTGTCTACCTGTCCTGTGTGTCTCCACCTGTGTCACCTGTCCTGTGTCTACCTGTCCTGTGTGTCCACCTGTCCTGTGTGTCTACCTGTCCTGTGTGTCTACCTGTCCAATCAACACACCTCCTGATTACCTGTTTAATTAATATACACTCCACTTTTATTAGTTTTATCATCTTCATTCTCCTCTATTTCCTCGTTATTCATTCTTTCATTCCTCTTTTCCAGATCGTTTAAAAAAAACCCACGTTTTTGCGGGTATGGCTTGTGTTGACTGGTAGGGTAGGGTGAGATTGGGGTTGAGGGTGAGGTAGGGATGGATTGAGTTAGGGTGGGTTAGGTTAGGTTAGGTTACGTTAGATGGGGGTAGGGTAGGTTAGGTTAGGTTAGGTTAGGTTAGGTTGGGTTAGGGTGGGGTAGGTTAGGGTGGGTTAGGTTAGGTTAGGTTACGTTAGGATGGGGTGGGGGTGTTAGGTGAGATTGAGACAGGGGTAGGTTAGGTAGGTTGGGTTAGGTTGGGTAGGGTAGGTTGGGTTAGGGTAGGTTAGGTTAGGTTAGGTTACGTTAGGATAGGTGGGGTAGGGTGAGGTGGAACGGGGATGGGTAGGGTGGTTAGGTTAGGTTAGGGTAGGGTAGGGTGGGTTAGTAGGTTAGGTTAGGTTGGGTACGTTAGGGTAGGGGTAGATTAGGTTAGGTTAGGACAGGTTGGATTAGGTTACGTTAGGGTAGGGTGTGGGTTAGGTTAGGTTAGGTTAGGTTAGGGCTTTATAAAGTTAACCTAACCTTCAATGCGGGAGGGAACGAAACATGTTAATGTGGACAACGACCAATCAGCGCGGGTCATGCCCTCATACACGTGGATCCTGCCTACCCTCCCCAGCGTGTTTTGGGTACTTAAGGAAAATACCCAATATCCGATACCCGATACCAGCCGCACCGTTACCGATACCATCTCTACCCTCTTCTCTTCCGCTGGTACTATTGTGGCCTGGTAATGAACGGAGAGAGAAAGGAAGGGAGGAGATGGAGAAGAGGAGGAAGAGGATAATGGGAGGGAGGAGGAGAGGTATGTGGGTTGTGAAGGAACCAGAGAAGGGTAGAGAGGATAAATGGGAGGGAGGAGGGAGGGAGGAGGATCGGAGAATGAGAAGGAATGAAGGAGGGATGGTAGAAGAAATGAATAAAGAACACAATAAAGAAAGAAATGAGGAGAATGGATAAACTGTAACACAAACAACAACAACAATAATAATAATAATAATAATAATAATAATAATAATAATAATAATAATAATAATAATAATAATAATAATAATAATAATAATAATAATAATAATAATAATAATAATAATAATAATAATAATAATAATAATAATAATAATAATAATAATAATAATAGTAACAATAATAATAATAATAACAAATATTACTACTACTACTACTACTAATAATAATAATAAACATTATCAGATGCTTTTCACCGGTTAGGAATCACTTACCGGGAGAGCTTACCGGTACGGGGTGTCCGGTAAACGGGACACAGGACGCCACAAACACTTGAAGGTGTTAGTGAGCTGTGAAATCAGATTGTCACCCGCTTGTCCCTGAAGCCAGACACAAGCACACGTGTCTTGTTGACGGGGGTATCAGGATCAAGCTGCCGTGGATCCCCTCTCACATAGACATCAGTCAACATGACAGTGTTGATGCCTGAGCTAAACTCGCGTCCAACAATGACAGTGTTGAGTACAATCTAGGACTGTCAAACAGAACCTTAAAAACTGTAATCAGAAAAGAATTTGCTGATGAATCTGAAGCAAGTAGACAAGTGCAAACAGACACTAGTCAATCCATTGTTTACCATGATGAGATGTATCAAGTAAAACATGTATATGGAGCAAGTAACAAGATCACCAGATTACAAGATGTTGTAACCGCTAGACTAAGGTTAGGATATAAGTACCTCTGGCATTATGTTCCTCAAGCAGATGTGAACAAGACGAAATGTAAAGTGTGTGGCCAGAGATATGGCCACACACTCCAACACTGCGTCTTAGACGGTAAAAAAATAGAACCTTATAGAGATAGATCCAAGCACACTGTGTATACAATGGCACAGCACTCTGATGACAAGACAGCTGATATACTAAGGCTGTATCCACAGTCTCAGTGTTATCACCAGGAGTGCCACAGTCTCAGTGTTATCACCAGGAGTGCCACAGTCCCAGTGTTATCACCAGGAGTGCCACAGTCTCAGTGTTATCACCAGGAGTGCCACAGTCCCAGTGTTATCACCAGGGTGCCACAGTCCCAGTGTTATCACCAGGAGGCCACAGTCTCAGTGTTATCACCAGGGTGCCACAGTCTCAGTGTTATCACCAGGAGAGCCACAGTCTCAGTGTCACCAGGGTGCCTGATCAGTGTTATCACCAGGAGTGCCACAGTCTCCAGTGTTATCACCAGGAGTGCCACAGTCCCAGTCACCAGGAGTGCCACAGTCTCAGTGTTATCCGGTCCATCAGTGTTATCACCAGGAGTGCCACAGTCCCAGTGTTATCCCAGGAGCCACAGTCTCAGTGTTATCACCAGGAGTGCCACAGTCTCAGTGTTATCACCAGGATGCCACAGTCTCAGTGTTATCACCAGGGTGCCACAGTCCCAGTGTTATCACAGGAGTGCCACAGTCTCCAGTGTTATCACCAGGAGAGCCACAGTCTCAGTGTTATCACCAGGAGTGCCACAGTCAGTGTTATCACCAGGAGTGCCACAGTCTCAGTGTTATCACCAGGAGTGCCACGTTCCAGTGTTATCACCAGGAGTGCCACAGTCTCAGTGTTATCACCAGGGCCACAGTCTCAGTGTTATCACCAGGAGTGCCACAGTCTCAGTGTTATCACCAGGAGTGCCACAGTCTCCAGTGTTATCACCAGGAGTGCCACAGTCTCAGTGTTATCACCAGGAGAGCCACAGTCTCAGTGTTATCACCAGGAGTGCCACAGTCTCAGTGTTATCACCAGGAGAGCCACAGTCTCAGTCTTATCACCAGGTGCCACAGTCTCAGTGTTATCACCAGGAGAGCCACAGTCTCCAGTGTTATCACCAGGAGTGCCACAGTCTCAGTGTTATCACCAGGAGAGCCACAGTCTCAGTGTTATCACCAGGAGTGCCACAGTCCCAGTGTTATCACCAGTGCCACAGTCTCAGTGTTATCACCAGGGTGCCAGAGTCTCAGAGTTATCACCAGGAGTGCCACAGTCCCAGTGTTATCACCAGGAGTGCCACAGTCTCCAGTGTTATCACCAGGAGTGCCACAGTCTCAGTGTTATCACCAGGAGTGCCACAGTCAGTATTATCACCAGGGTGCCACAGTCCCAGTGTTATCACCAGGAGTGCCACAGTCAGTGTTATCACCAGGAGTGCCACAGTCCCAGTGTTATCAGGAGTGCCACAGTCTCAGTGTTATCACCAAGTGCCACAGTCCCAGTGTTATCACCAGGAGTGCCACAGTCAGTGTTATCACCAGGAGTGCCACAGTCTCAGTGTTATCACCAGGAGTGCCACAGTCTCAGTGTTATCACCAGGAGTGCCACAGTCTCAGTGTTATCACCAGGAGTGCCACAGTCTCAGTGTTATCACCAGGGTGCCACAGTCTCAGTGTTATCACCAGGGTGCCACAGTCCCAGTGTTATCCCGGGAGTGCCACAGTCTCAGTGTTATCACCAGGGTGCCACAGTTGTTATCACCAGGAGTGCCACAGTCTCAGTGTTATCACCAGGAGTGCCACAGTCCCAGTGTTATCACCAGGAGTGCCACAGTCTCAGTGTTATCACCAGGAGTGCCACAGTCCCAGTATCACCAGGTGCCACAGTCTCCAGTGTTATCACCAGGGTGCCACAGTCAGTGTTATCACCAGGAGTGCCACAGTCTCAGTGTTATCACCAGGGTGCCACAGTCCCAGTGTTATCACCAGGAGTGCCACAGTCTCAGTGTTATCACCAGGGTGCCACAGTCCCAGTGTTATCACCAGGAGTGCCCAGTCTCAGTGTTATCACCAGGGTGCCACAGTCTCAGTGTTATCACCAGGTGCCAATCCAGTTTATCAGGAGTGCCACAGTCCCAGTGTTATCACCAGGAGTGCCACAGTCTCCAGTGTTATCACCAGGAGTGCCACAGTCCCAGTGTTATCCCAGGAGTGCCACAGTCCCAGTGTTATCACCAGGGGCCACAGTCTCAGTGTTATCACCAGGAGTGCCACAGTCTCAGTGTTATCACCAGGAGTGCCACAGTCTCAGTGTTATCACCAGGAGTGCCACAGTCCCAGTGTTATCACCAGGAGTGCCACAGTCTCAGTGTTATCACCAAGTGCCACAGTCCCAGTGTTATCACCAGGAGTGCCACAGTCTCCAGTGTTATCACCAGGAGTGCCACAGTCCCAGTGTTATCACCAGGAGTGCCACAGTCCCAGTGTTATCACCAGGAGCCACAGTCTCAGTGTTATCACCAGGGTGCCACAGTCTCAGTGTTATCACCAGGAGTGCCACAGTCTCAGTGTTATCACCAGGAGTGCCACAGTCCAGTGTTATCACCAGGAGTGCCACAGTCTCAGTGTTATCACCAGGAGTGCCACAGTCTCAGTGTTATCACCAGGAGTGCCACAGTCTCAGTGTTATCACCAGGAGTGCCACAGTCTCAGTGTTATCACCAGGGTGCCACAGTCCCAGTGTTATCACCAGGGTGCCACAGTCTCAGTGTTATCACCAGGAGTGCCACAGTCAGTGTTATCACCAGGGTGCCACAGTCTCAGTGTTATCACCAGGGTGCCACAGTCTCAGTGTTATCACCAGGAGTGCCACAGTCTCAGTGTTATCACCAGGAGTGCCACAGTCTCAGTGTTATCACCAAGTGCCACAGTCTCAGTGTTATCACCAGGAGTGCCACAGTCTCAGTGTTATCACCAGGAGTGCCACAGTCTCAGTGTTATCACCAGAGCCACAGTCTCAGTGTTATCACCAGGAGTGCCACAGTCTCAGTGTTATCACCAGGAGGTCCAGGTATCAAGTGCCACAGTCCATGTTATCACCAGGGTGCCACAGTCTCAGTGTTATCACCAGGAGTGCCACAGTCTCAGTGTTATCACCAGGAGTGCCACAGTCAGTGTTATCACCAGGAGTGCCACAGTCTCAGTGTTATCACCAGGAGTGCCACAGTCTCAGTGTTATCACCAAGTGCAGTCTCAGTGTTATCACCAGGAGTGCCACAGTCCCAGTGTTATCACCAGGAGTGCCACAGTCCCAGTGTTATCACCAGGAGTGCCACAGTCCCAGTGTTATCACCAGGAGTGCCACAGTCTCCAGTGTTATCACCAGGAGTGCCACAGTCCAGTGTTATCACCAGGAGTGCCACAGTCCCAGTGTTATCACCAGGAGTGCCACAGTCTCAGTGTTATCACCAGGTGCCACAGTCCCAGTGTTATCACCAGGAGTGCCACAGTCTCAGTGTTATCACCAGGGTGCCACAGTCTCCAGTGTTATCACCAGGAGTGCCACAGTCTCAGTGTTATCACCAGGGTGCCACAGTCCAGTGTTATCACCAGGAGTGCCACAGTCTCAGTGTTATCACCAGCCACAGTCAGTGTTATCACCAGGGTGCCAGTCTCGTTTCACCAGGGTGCCACAGTCCCAGTGTTATCACCAGGAGTGCCACAGTCTCAGTGTTATCACCAGGAGTGCCACAGTCCCAGTGTTATCACCGGAGTGCCACAGTCTCAGTGTTATCACCAGGGTGCCACAGTCTCAGTGTTATCACCAGGAGTGCCACAGTCTCAGTGTTATCACCAGGGTGCCACAGTCCCAGTGTTATCACCAAGTGCCACAGTCTCAGTGTTATCACCAGGAGTGCCACAGTCCCAGTGTTATCACCAGGAGTGCCCAGTCTCAGTGTTATCACCAGGAGTGCCACAGTCTCAGTGTTATCACCAGGAGTGCCACAGTCTCAGTGTTATCACCAGGGTGCCACAGTCCCAGTGTTATCACCAGGAGTGCCACAGTCTCAGTGTTATCACCAGGAGTGCCACAGTCTCAGTGTTATCACCAGGAGGCCACAGTCTCAGTGTTATCACCAGGGTGCCACAGTCTCAGTGTTATCACCAGGAGTGCCACAGTCCCAGTGTTATCACCAGGAGTGCCACAGTCTCAGTGTTATCACCAGGAGTGCCACAGTCCCAGTGTTATCACCAGGAGTGCCACAGTCTCAGTGTTATCACCAGGAGTGCCACAGTCCCAGTGTTATCACCAGGAGTGCCACAGTCTCCAGTGTTATCACCAGGGTGCCACAGTCTCAGTGTTATCACCAGGGTGCCACAGTCCCAGTGTTATCACCAGGACCACAGTCTCAGTGTTATCACCAGGGTGCCACAGTCCCAGTGTTATCACAGGGTGCCACAGTCTCAGTGTTATCACCAGGAGTGCCACAGTCCCAGTGTTATCACCAGAGTGCCACAGTCAGTGTTATCACCAGGGTGCCACAGTCTCAGTGTTATCACCAGGAGTGCCACAGTCTCAGTGTTATCACCAGGAGTGCCACAGTCAGTGTTATCACCAAGAGTGCCACAGTCTCAGTGTTATCACCAGGGTGCCACAGTCCCAGTGTTATCACCAGAGTGCCAGATCTCAGTGTTATCACCAGGGTGCCACAGTCAGTGTTATCACCAGAGCCACAGTCCCAGTGTTATCACCAGGAGTGCCACAGTCTCAGTGTTATCACCAGAGTGCCACAGTCTCAGTGTTATCACCAGGAGTGCCACAGTCTCAGTGTTATCACCAGGAGTGCCACAGTCTCAGTGTTATCACCAGGAGTGCCACAGTCTCAGTGTTATCACCAAGTGCCACAGTCTCAGTGTTATCACCAGGAGTGCCACAGTCTCCAGTGTTATCACCAGGAGTGCCACAGTCTCAGTGTTATCACCAGGAGTGCCACAGTCTCAGTGTTATCACCAGGGTGCCACAGTCTCAGTGTTATCACCAGGTGCCACAGTCCCAGTGTTATCACCGGAGTGCCACAGTCCCAGTGTTATCACCAGGAGTGCCACAGTCCCAGTGTTATCACCAGAGTGCCACAGTCAGTGTTATCACCAGGTCCGTCCCAGTGTTATCGGAGTGCCATCCCAGTGTTATCCAGAGTGCCACAGTCTCAGTGTTATCCAGGAGTGCCACAGTCCCAGTGTTATCCCAGGAGTGCCACAGTCTCAGTGTTATCACCAGGAGTGCCACAGTCTCCAGTGTTATCACCAGGAGTGCCACAGTCTCAGTGTTATCACCAGGAGTGCCACAGTCTCAGTGTTATCACCAGGAGTGCCACAGTCTCAGTGTTATCACCAGGAGTGCCACAGTCTCAGTGTTATCACCAGAGTGCCACAGTCTCAGTGTTATCACAAGTGCCACAGTCCCAGTGTTATCACCAGGAGTGCCACAGTCTCAGTGTTATCACCAGGAGTGCCACAGTCTCAGTGTTATCACCAGGAGTGCCACAGTCCCAGTGTTATCACCAGGAGTGCCACAGTCTCAGTGTTATCACCAGGAGTGCCACAGTCCCAGTGTTATCACCAGGAGTGCCACAGTCCCAGTGTTATCACCAGGAGAGCCACAGTCTCAGTGTTATCACCAGGAGTGCCACAGTCTCAGTGTTATCACCAGGAGAGCCACAGTCTCAGTGTTATCACCAGGAGTGCCACAGTCCCAGTGTTATCACCAGGAGTGCCACAGTCTCAGTGTTATCACCAGGAGTGCCACAGTCCCAGTGTTATCACCAGTGGGGTGTTATCACCAGGAGTGCCATACAGTCTCAGTGTTATCACTCAGGAGTGCTGGCCAGTCCCAGTGTTATCACCAGGAGTGCCACAGTCTCAGTGTGTTATCACCAGGAGTGCCACAGTCCCAGTGTTACCAGGAGGCCACAGTCCCAGCAAGCATCACCTCAGGAGTGCCACAGTCCTGGTGTTATCAGACCAGGAGTGCTACAGTCCCAGTGTTATCACCAGGAGTGCCATTGTGCCCCAGTGTGTTATCACCCAGGAGTGCCAGTCCCAGTGTTATTTCAGACCAGAGTGCCACAGTCCCAGGTGTTATCTACCAGGAGTGCTACAGTCCCAGTAAGCTATCACCAGTGCCACAGTCCCAGTGTTATCACCTCAGGAGTGCCACATCTCAGTGTTATCACCAGGAGTGCCACAGTCTCCAGTGTTATCACCAGGAGTGCCACACAGTCCCAGTGTTATCACCCAGGAGTGCCATTAGTCCCAGTGTTATCACCCAGGAGTGCCACAGTCCCAGTGTTATCACCAGGAGTGCCATACAGTCTCAGTAGCATCACCAGGAGTGCCACAGTCTCAGTGTTATCACTCAGGAGTGCCATGTCCAGTAAGTTATCACCTCAGGAGTGCCACAGTCCCAGTGAGCTCACCAGGAGTGCCACAGTCCCAGTGTTATCACCAGGAGTGCCACAGTCCTGTGTTATCACCAGGAGCTACAGTCTCAGTAAGTTATCACCAGGAGTGCCACAGTCCCAGTGTTATTACCAGAGTGCCATGTCCCAGTGTTATCACCAGGAGGCCACAGTCTCAGTGTTATCACCCAGGAGTGCTACAGTCTCAGTGTTATCACCAGAGTGCCAAGAGTCCCAGCGTTATCACCAGGAGTGCCACAGTCCAGTGTTATCACCAGGAGTGCCACAGTCCCAGTGTTATCACCAGGAAAGCCACAGTCCCAGTGTTATCACCAGGAGTGCCACAGTCCCAGTGTTATCACCAGGAGTGCCACAGTCCCAGTGTTATCACCAGGAGTGCCACAGTCCCAGTGTTATCACCAGGAGTGCCACAGTGTGTTCCGTCACCCTTGCAGAAAAGTTCTCGCGGCAATATGAAAGTTATACTTGGTCTCACACCGACTCTGGCTAAGGTCATAACTGCTCTTTACACCCTGATTACTTTCCTCCCTGACTACACCCTGATTACTTTCCTTCCTGACTACACCCTGATTACTTTCCTTCCTGACTACACCCTGATTACTTTCCTTCCTGACTACACCCTGATTACTTTCCTTCCTGACTACTTTCCTTCCTGACTACACCCTTATTACTTTCCTTCCTGACTACACCTTGATTACTTTCCTTCCTGAATACACCCTTATTACTTTCCTTCCTGAATACACCCTGATTACTTTCCTCCCTGACAACACCCTGATTACTTTCCTTCCTGAATGCACCCTGATTACTTTCCTTCCTGACTACACCCTGATTACTTTCCTTCCTGAATACACCCTGATTACTTTCCTTCCTGACTACACCCTGATTACTTTCCTTCCTGAATACACCCTGATTACTTTCCTTCCTGACAACACCCTGATTACTTTCCTTCCTGACTACACCCTGATTACTTTCCTCTCTGCCTACACCCTGATTACTTTCCTTCCTGACTACACCCTTATTACTTTCCTTCCTGACTACACCTTGATTACTTTCCTTCCTGAATACACCCTTATTACTTTCCTTCCTGAATACACCCTGATTACTTTCCTCCCTGACAACACCCTGATTACTTTCCTTCCTGAATACACCCTGATTACTTTCCTTCCTGACTACACCCTGATTACTTTCCTCTCTGCCTACACTTTGATTACTTTCCTCTTTGCCTACACCCTAATTATAACCGTCTTGGGTGGTTGTGGCAGTCACGAGGGGCCACCTATGACCACCTGGACCTGCACGCCGCTAATTAGTGGTCGTGTGGTAGTGGGTCAGCCTTCATTATCACTTCACCTGGTCTGAGGGTGTGATTAAGGTCTGTGTAACCTGACGTAATTACCCGCGGTAGTGAACAGGTAAGGTATGGGGACACGGTGTGAGGGGCGGGTGTTGAGGGGTGCTGTGCCACGGAGGGGTAGGAGGGGAGTACAGGCAAGTGGGAGCAGGAGAGGGCGGGAGGGGAGGGGGGAGGGGGCAGGATAGGTGGGTGGGGCAGGATAGGGGTGGGAGGGAGCAGGGTGGGGTGGAGGAAGCAGGATAGGGCGGGGGGACAAGAGAGGGTGGGGGAGCAGGATAGGATGGAGGGGGGGGGAGGGGCATGAGGAGGCAGGAGGGGGCAGGAGGGGGTGTGGGAGAGGGCAGGATAGGGCGGGAGGGAGCAGGATAGGGAGGGAGGGGACAGGAGAGGGTGGGGGAGCAGGATAGGGTGGGAGAGGGCAGGATAGAGTGTGTTCAACACATGTTGTGTGGTATGACTCCGGGTGGTCCACCTACCTAGTCCTTCCTAGGTTTTAATGTGTGTGTGTGTGTGTGTGTGTGTGTGTGTGTCTCCTACTGACACACACACACACACACTCACACACACACACACACACACACGCACAGGTAATTATTCTTACTGCAATAATTAAATTGTTGCTTAATAATAGTCTCCGTAACAAGGGTTGAAACATATCATATTAAGATTAGCCCCTTCTATATCTCCTGGGGGCGTAGGTTTGGTTAGGTTAGGGTAAGTTAGGTTAGGTTAGGGTAGGTTAGGTTAGGTTAGGGTAAGTTAGGTTAGGTTAGGTTAGGGTAGGTTAGGTTAGGGTAAGTTAGGTTATGTTAGGTTAGGGTAGGTTAGGTTAGGGTAGGTTAGGTTAGGTTCGGGTAGGTTAGGGTAGGTTAGGTTAGGTTAGGTTAGGTTAGGTTAGGTTAGATAAAACATAACTTTAATTATTCTTGAATATTGACCAATACTGTAAGGCAGTGGTCCCCAACCTGTAGATAACGGAACTTTATCATAGTGCCTTCAACGGCTTATTAGAAAATTTTGAATTATTTGGTATTCTTTGTTAGAGTGAACTTAATAAAAGTATGCAATAACTCGATTCAACTTTATAGTTTGAGAGAGAGAGAGAGAGAGACTGCTTGTTTGTCCCGAGTCTGTCGTGTAGAGGACGTTGTATTTACCCCAGACGGGGCCCAGAGAGAGGGAGCCAACCTTCTCACTGGGGTAAACACACACGTCCTGTCCAAGAGTAAATGTATGTAACTGTTAGACGTGTAAAACTGATAATAACTGTACAGTATATATGAGCTTTTTTATTTTAAACGTAGAGTCAAAGTTTTGGCGCCATCACTATATTTACAATGGTAAAAAGGTCCAGAACCTACAATGGTGGAACCACTGATGTAAGGTACAGTACGGTGGATCTTCGAGGAGTTTGAAGTTGGTACGTACTAGTGCTCATAGTTAAAACGTACAGACACACAGACAGTCATCACTATACTCACACACCAAGATATAAGACATACAGACATACAGACAGTCATCACTATACTCACGCACCAAGATATAAGACATACAGACACACAGACAGTCATCACTATACTCACACACCAAGAGATAAGACATACAGACATACAGACAGTCATCACTATACTCACGCACCAAGAGATAAGACATACAGACATACAGACAGTCATCACTATACTCACACACCAAGATATAAGACATACAGACACACAGACAGTCATCACTATACTCACACACCAAGATATAAGACATACAGACAAACAGACAGTCATCACTATACTCACACACCAAGAGATAAGACATACAGACACACAGACAGTCATCACTATACCACACACCAAGATATAAGACATACAGACATACAGACAGTCATCTATACTATATACAGTACAGTCACACTATAAGATATAAGACATACAGACACACAGACAGTCATCACTATACTCACACACCAAGATATAAGACATACAGACACACAGACAGTCATCACTATACTCACACACCAAGATATAAGACATACAGACATACAGACAGTCATCACTATACTCACGCACCAAGATATAAGACATACAGACACACAGACAGTCATCACTATACTCACGCACCAAGAGATAAGACATACAGACACACAGACAGTCATCACTATACTCACACACCAAGATATAAGACATACAGACATACAGACAGTCATCACTATACTCACACACCAAGATATAAGACATACAGACACACAGACAGTCATCACTATACTCACACACCAAGATATAAGACATACAGACATACAGACAGTCATCACTATACTCACACACCAAGAGATAAGACATACAGACACACAGACAGTCATCACTATACTCACGCACCAAGAGATAAGACATACAGACACACAGACAGTCATCACTATACTCACGCACCAAGATATAAGACATACAGACACACAGACAGTCATCACTATACTCACGCACCAAGAGATAAGACATACAGACACACAGACAGTCATCACTATACTCACACACCAAGAGATAAGACATACAGACACACAGACAGTCATCACTATACTCACGCACCAAGTGATAAGACATACAGACACACAGACAGTCATCACTATACTCACGCACCAAGAGATAAGACATACGGACACACAGACAGTCATCACTATACTCACACACCAAGATATAAGACATACAGACATACAGACAGTCATCACTATACTCACACACCAAGAGATAAGACATACAGACACACAGACAGTCATCACTATACTCACACACCAAGATATAAGACATACAGACATACAGACAGTCATCACTATACTCACGCACCAAGAGATAAGACATACGGACACACAGACAGTCATCACTATACTCACACACCAAGATATAAGACATACAGACATACAGACAGTCATCACTATACTCACACACCAAGAGATAAGACATACAGACACACAGACAGTCATCACTATACTCACACACCAAGATATAAGACATACAGACACACAGACAGTCACTATACTCACGCACCAAGAGATAAGACATACAGACACACAGACAGTCATCACTATACTCACACACCAAGATATAAGACATACAGACACACAGACAGTCATCACTATACTCACACACCAAGAGATAAGACATACAGACACACAGAGAGTCATCACTATACTCACACACCAAGAGATAAGACATACAGACACACAGACAGTCATCACTATACTCACGCACCAAGAGATAAGACATACAGACACACAGACAGTCATCACTATACTCACACACCAAGATATAAGACATACAGACATACAGACAGTTATCACTATACTCACACACCAAGATATAAGACATACAGACATACAGACAGTCATCACTATACTCACACACCAAGATATAAGACATACAGACACACAGACAGTCATCACTATACTCACACACCAAGATATAAGACATACAGACATACAGACAGTCATCACTATACTCACACACCAAGATATAAGACATACAGACATACAGACGGACAACACAAACATAATCATCCTGTGTACCGCCGGCAAGGCCGTGGGCTCGTCTTGCCCGGGGTGCCTACCGTTTCTCTGTGGATGTCGGTCACACTAGAATAGCCCGTTATAGTACCTTAATCTTTCCTCACACAGCCAAACTGTGGAATGCTCTGCCTTCTTCTGTGTTTCCACACTCATACAATCTGTCTCACTTTAAGATGTTGGTATTCCGGCATCGTCGCCTTGTCGACTAATATAACCTTTTTCTTTTCTATTTTTAATTTTCTTTCTGTTCTTATTTTACCGTCCCCCCAGGCTCAGTTGTGGGATCTGTGCTCGGGTGGGCTATTACCTGTATAAAAAAACAAAATAAAAAAACAAATAAATTGTTTCATATTGTGAGGATAATGCCGCCATAATAACACAATATACCATCATGGCACTATAATGGCCACACATACCATCATGGTGATGGTGTGTGTGGCACCATGGCAGGAATCTTAAGAGGACAAGAACCAGGTGTCCAGATTTCCGCTCGACTAATTGTTCTTTTCTTCCCATTTTGTGTGAGTGAATAGCAACCAACCGCTTCCCTAGACGGTGAGAGAGAGGAGCAGTTCCGCTCTTGTCTCTTCTTCCTTTGTCTTCCTCTTCCTCTTCTCTTCTTGGCCATTGCTCTTTTGTCCTTGTTTTGGTCTTCTGATGATAATGAGAAGATTAAAGACGGCGCCAGCCAGCTCCTGACCCATTGTTTATAACCGAACTGGGTATGTTAGCCTGTCATTCCCCACCACTGTCATGCCTCCACTACTGCCATGCCCCACCACTGTCATGCCCCACCACTGTCATGCCCAACCACTGTCATGCCCCACCACTGTCATGCCCCATCACTGTCATACCCCCACCACTGTTAGGCCCCACCACTGTCATACCCACCACCATGCCTCACCACTGTCATGCTCACCACTGTCATCACCACTGTCATGCCCCACCACTGTCATGCCCCACCACCGTCATACCCCCACCACTGTCAGGCCCCACCACTGTCATGCCCTCATCACTGTCATGTCCTACCACAGTCATGCCCCACCACTGTCGTGCCCTCACCACTGCCATTCCTGCACCACTTTCATGCTCCTACTCATGCCCCACTACTGTCATGCCTCACCATTGTTATACCATCACCACTGTCATGCCCTCATCACTGTCATGTCTCAAACTGTCATGCCCCATCACTGTCATGCCCCCACTATTGTCATGCCCTCGCCCTTGTCGCCCTCACCACTGTCATGCCCTCACCATTGTCATGCCACCCATTGCTATACCCCTACTGCCATGCCCCCAATACTGTCATGCTTGCAGCACTGTCATGCCCCCACCACTGTCATGCCCCATCACTGTCATGTCCCCCACTACTGTCATGCCCTCACCACTGTCAAGCCCTCACCTCTGTCATGCTCCCACCACTGCCATGCCCCCAATACTGTCATGCTTCCAACACTGTCATAAGAACATAAGAGTGAATTAAGCTATCCAGCGTATTCGAGTTAATGATGATGTTTGGTAACTTGTTCCACTCATCCACTACTCTATTTCCAAACCAATGTTTACTTATCTCTGGCCTAAATCTAAATTTGTCAAATTTAAAACCATTGTTACGAGTTCACTCCTGGTTGGGTAGTTTGAGTACCATTTTTATATCACCTTTGTTTAGCCCTGACTTCCATTTATACACCTCGATCATATCGCCCCTCACTCTACGTCTCTCGAGGGAGTGCAAATTAAGATGCTTTAACCTGTCTCTGTACTCAAGGTTCCTAATGCCCGGGATTAGTCTTGTCATTCTCCTCTGAATTCTGTCAAGGGATTCTATATCCATTCTGTAGTACGGTGACCAGAACTGAACTGCGTAATCCAAGGGAGGTCTCACAAGCGCAAGATATAGCGCTAGTCTTGTAATTAACACTCCTTTGTATGCATTTATGTGTGTATGTGTGTGTGTGTGTGTGTGTGTGTGTGTGTGTGTATTATGTATAGGCTCTGTTACCCAGTGCTAACAAATACTGGCCATATACACGGTTATCTTAGGTTAGTTCTACATTTTTACTCTTTTTAAGTGTAATTACGATGGTAATAATTATAACAAATAACAACTAGGTTGTCAACCTATCCTCACAGTACAGTACCGCCAGATACACGACTAAATAATACATCACATACAGTATATGTACTGTACAGTCTCGTTCAATATTCTTCGAACACTGCTGGAGACAGCTGGCACATCAAGGCCGTTTGTTTACTTTAGTACGTAGTATAATATAATATGAAACAACAAAGCCTTACCATTAAATTAAGCAACGGGGAACTAAGTAACCAATCACCGATCACTTTTACATTTACTCATAATTTTTACAACGTACTATAGGAAACAAACGGCCTTGACTTGCCAGCTGTCTCCAGCAGTGTTCGAAGAATCTTGAACGAGACTGTACATCACTCAGCCAATGTGTACAGTACATCACTCAGCCAATGTGTGCAGTACATCACTCAGTCAATGTGTACAGTACATCACTCAGTCAATGTGTACAGTACATCACTCAGTCAATGTGTACAGTACATCACTCAGTCAATGTGTACAGTACATCACTCAGTCAATGTGTACAGTACATCACTCAGCCAATGTGTACAGTACATCACTCAGTCAATGTGTACAGTACATCACTCAGCCAATGTGTACAGTACATCACTCAGTCAATGTGTACAGTACATCACTCAGTCAATGTGTACAGTACATCACTCAGCCAATGTGTACAGTACATCACTCAGTCAATGTACATCACTCCCAGCCAATGGTACAGTACACCACTCAATAATGTGTAGTACAGTACATCCTCCCAGTCAATGTGTACAGTACACCACTCAGCCAATGTAGTACAGTACATCACTCAGTCAATGTGTACAGTACACCACTCAGCCAATGTGTACAGTACATCACTCAGCCAATGTGTACAGTACACCACTCAGCCAATGTGTAGTACAGTACATCACTCAGCCAATGTGTACAGTACACCACTCAGCCAATGTGTAGTACAGTACATCACTCAGTCAATGTGTACAGTACATCACTCAGTCAATGTGTACAGTACATCACTCAGCCAATGTGTACAGTACATCACTCAGCCAATGTGTACAGTACATCAATCAGCCAATGTGTACAGTACATCACTCAGCCAATGTGTACAGTACATCACTCAGCCAATGTGTACAGTACATCAATCAGCCAATGTGTATAGTATATCGCTCAGCTGACCGGCAGAGTACAGTACAGCTGCACGTGTGGTCCTTTTAACAAATCACAGATATGTAAATCCAGCCTTTCCCCCACACCTGGGGCGGCCACCACGTGTTACTTCCCTTCACCCTATTGGCTGACATCGTGGGCAAGCTCGCGCGGGAACTCCAGTGATTGGTCGACTTATTTGTGACGTGCGCGCCAAAAATGTAAATAGACCTCAGCTTATTGTTTACATTTTCGCTGTAGCGTTGGTTATGATCAACAACACACTGCTGAAGGTGGTGTTGGTGGGGAGGAAGTTTATCACAACATGGCCGAGAGTACAGGAGCCATAACAACAATATTGGCGGGAGTCCTTGGCGCCTTTTTTTTTATCCAGGAGTGACGGTGGTGGTGGAGCAGCTGTGTGGCAGATGTGTGTGTGTATTGGTGTGTGTGTGTGTGTGTGTGTGGAGTGTGTGTGTGTGTGTGTGAGTATTGTGTGTGTGTGTGTGTGTAGGCTGTGTGTGTGTGTGTGTAGGTGTGTGTGTGTGTGTGTGTGTGTGTGTGTGTATGTGTGTGTGTGTGTGTGTCAATGTGTGTGTGTGTGTGTGTAGGTATTGGTGTGTGTGTGTGTGTGTGTGTAAATATTGTGTGATGATGATGTCAATAGTGTTATTGATGTGTGTGTGTGATGTGGGGTATTGTGTGTGTGTGTGTGTGGAGTGTGTGTGTGTGTGTGTGTGTGTGTGTGTGTGTGTGTGTGGGTATTGTATGTGTGTGTGGTGTGTGGGTGTTATGTGTGTGTGTGTGTGTGTGGGTATTGTGTGTGCATGTGTGTGTGTGGGTATTGCTCTGTGTGCATGTGTGTGTGTGTGTGTAGATTGTGTGTGTGTGTGTGTGTGTGTGTGTGTGTGTGTGTGTGTGGATGGGGGTGGGGAGATTCAGTGAGAAGAGGTGGGGAGGGTGGGGAGAGGGGGAGGAGGGGGTGAAAGAGTAGTCCCTCCTCCTCTCGATAATAGTTCTCAAACGCCTTTTCTACATCCTAGCCTAAAGTGTACCTCCAGTACCCCAGTACCTGGCCCAGTAAACACCCCAGTGCACACTCCAGGTACACCCCAGTACCTCCGGTACACACCCAATTACATCTCTAGTACACACCCAGTACATCTCCTAGTACACCAGTACACACTGTGCACTCAATAGCACCCCAAGTACACTTTGATAAACACCCCAGTACATCTTTAGTACACACCCAGTACACACCCCAGTACACACCCAATACACTTCCAGTACACACCCCAGTACACATCCAATTACCTCTCCTGTACACACACCAGTACACAGCCTAATACACCCCAGTACACACCCCAGTACACACCCCAATACACCTTCAGTACACACCTCACTACATCTCTAGGACACACCCCAGTACACGTCCAGTAAACACCCCAGTGCATCTCTAGTACACACAACAGTACACGTCCCAGTACACGCCTTAGTACACATCCCAGTACACCTCCAGTACACACCCCAATAAACCTCCAGTACACTCCCTAGTACATCTCTAGTACACCCTACAGTACACCAAATAGTACACCTCCAGCACACCCAGTACACACCCAGTACAACCTCTGGTACACCCTACAGTGCACACCCAGTACACCCTCTAGTACACCCTACAGTACACCATACAGTATACCCTGCAGTACACCCTACAGTACACTCTATAGTACACCCTCCAGTACACCCTACAGTACACCCTACAGTACACCCTTGCAGCACCTAAAGCACGCCCTAATAGCACGCCCGCCAGCACATGCCCTACAGTACCCAGTACAGAACATACAGTACAACATACAGTACACCCCACTGTACACCCCAGCACACCCCACAGTACACCCTCCAGTACACCCCACAGCACATCCTCCAGTACACCCTGAGTACACCCTGAGTACACCCTGAGTACACCCCACAGCACACCCTCCAGCATACCCCTCTAGTACACCCTACAGCACACCTACAGCACACCCCTCCAGTCCAGTACACCCCTCCAGTACACCCTACAGTACACCCCCTCCAGTAATCTCACAGTGCACACCCACAGCACACTCTCCAGAATCCCTCCAGTACACCCTCCAGCATACAATCCAGCACACCCCACAGTACATCCCACAGTACACCCTCTAGCACAATCTCACAGTACACCCTACAACACACCTCCAGTGCACACCCTCCAGTACACCCCATAGTACACCCTGTACATACACACAGCACACTGTATAGTACACCCTGCAGTACATCCACAGTACACCCCCTCCAGTACACCCTCTAGTACACCCCTACAGCACACCCTACAGTACACCCTTCAGTACACCCTCTAGTACACCCCACAGTACACCCTCCAGTATACCCTCCAGTACAACCTCCAGTTCACCTCTAGTACACCCCTACAGTACACCCAACAGTACACCCCACAGTACACCCTCCAGCACACCCCACAGTTACACCACAGTATACACCCAACAGCACACCCCACAGTACACCCACTACACCCTACAGTACACCATACTATACTCTCCAGAATCCCTTTCAGTACACCCTCCAGCATACAATCCAGCACACCCCACAGCACCCCACAGTACACCCTCTAGTACACCCCACAGCACACCTAGCACACCCCACAGCACACCCCACAGCACACCCCACAGCACACCCTAGTACCCCACAGTACACCCCACAGTACACCCAACAGTACACCCCACAGTACACCCTCCAGTACACCCAACAGTACACCCCACAGTACACCCTCCAGTACACCCTACAGTACACCCACAGTACACCCTACAGCACACTCTCCAGAATCCCTTTTCAGTACACCCTCCAGTATACAATCCAGTACACCCTACAGTACACCCCACAGTACACCCCTCTAGTACACCCTCCTTACACTTACAGTACACCTCCAGTGCACACCCCTCCAGCACACCCCACAGTACACCCTGCAGCACACACACAGCACACTGTATAGTACACCCTGCAGCACACCCCATAGTACACCCTACAGTACACCCTTCAGTGCACCCTCCAGTACACCTCTAGTACACCCCATACAGCACACCCACAGTACAGTACCCCTCCAGTACACCCTACAGTACACCACAGTACACTCTCCAGAATCCCTCCAGTATACAATCCAGTACACCCCTACAGTACACTCTACATTATACCCCACACCCTGCACACACAGCATACCCCATAGTACACAGTACACCCCACAGCACACACAGTACACCCCTATAGTACACCAGCACCCCACACCACACCCCACAGCACACCCCACAGCACACCCCACACCCCACAGCACACCCCACAGCACACCCCACAGCAGTACACACAGTAGCACACCTCCAGAATCCCTCCAGTATACAATCCCACACCCCTACAGTACACCCTTACATTATACCCCACAGTACACCCTACAGTACACCCCATATAGTACACCCTCCAGTAGTACACCCTATAGTACTTCCACAGCACACAGTACACCTTGCCAGTACATAGTACACCCTATAGTACATCCTACAGCACACACCCCACACCACACTCTACAGTACACCCCACAGTACACCTCACAGCACACCCTGTACGGTACACCCCACAGAACACCCCACACCCTACAGTACACCCCACAGCACACCCACAGAACACCCCACACACCCCACAGTACACCCCACAGCACACCCCTGCACAGTACACCCTAGCACACCCCACAGTACACCCCTACAGTACACCCCACAGTACACCACAGTACACCCCAGAACACCCCTGCAGTACACCCTACAGTACACCCCTACAGTACACCCAGAACAGAACACCCCACAGTATACCCTACAGAACACCCCACAGTACACCTTTACAGTACACCCCACAGTACACCCTACAGCACAATCCCCACAGCACACCCCACAGCACACCCCCACAGCACACCCACAGCACACCCCACACTTCACCCCACAGAACACCCCACACAGTACACCCCCTGCACACCCCTACAGAACACCCCACAGTACACCCCACAGCACACCCTACAGTACACTCTACAGCACACCCCACAGTACACCCCACAGTACACCCCACAGTACACCCCACAGTAGTACAGAACACCCCACAGTACACCCTAAGCAGTACACTCCCCACAGTACACCCTACAGAACACTCCCTACAGTACATTTTACAGTACACTTCTACAGTACAATTCCCACAGTACACCCTACAGAACACCCCACAGTACACCCTACAGTACACTTCTACAGTACACCCCACAGTACACCCTACAGTACACCCCTCGGCAGGTACAGATATTAACGCAGGACCAAAATAGCAGTGTTGGTGACCACTCAGCCACGCCTACTAAGGACTGACTGACCTTGGCGGGTCACGTGCCCAGAAGTACACAAACAAACACCTCCACCGGGCTAAGTATTGGCCATTGTAGGACGCTCAGCACACAAGGGTATTTTTAGGGTGGATTATGGGGTCAGGGCCAGAAATAGTCCCCAAAAAGGGTCTACTGGGGGAGGGGGTGCTAGGGGACCCAGGAGACAGTCCAGGTATTGTTCGGGCTGTATGGCAGAGTGTGGGTATTGTGACGTGCCCACGGTAGAGCTAAGGGTATTGTAGAGGAATGGGTAGGGTTCAGCTGACAGCCGCCCGTCAAAGGGAAAAAACTTTGTTAAAAATATTTTAAGTTCGTCGGGTGAAACTGTAGAGACGCTAACCTAACCTAACTTGAACTAACTCATTCCAACGGGTGGTGATCCAGATAACATTACTTCTAAGAAACTGCTAGACTATATGAGTCATGAAACTGGTGAATCTAAGTGGATCCAAACTACAGCTACACATATGAGGATGTTTTGATTAGACCAGTGGTTCTTAACCTTTTTAGGGTCGCGCCCCCTATAGCAGTTGGTCCTCATCCCCACGCCCCCCTCCTTCCTTCATATAAAATTCTAAAACAACTTCCTGTTGAATTAAATTGAGAAACTAGTTTTTCATTCGTTACTGTAATAACTTTAATTATTCAAAAGAGTCTGTATAAGCAACTCGTTAATACACAACATATTTAGTGAGATTTTTTTTACACTGCTTCTGAGCTACCAGATCCTGAATACGTGCAGCGTGCCAGAGAGATCACAGCGCAAGTCCCCTTCAACGTTCAACTTGTTTCTGTATTTGGTCTTGACAGCAAACCAGTGCAGAAAATGCAGCCTTACAAAGATATGTAGATCCAAACATCGTCTGGATCTGAACAGCTTGACGTCCAGTTCCCCACATTATTACTACCTTAATTCAGTCACTTTTAGTGGAATTTTACATTTTGATTGAAGTAGTTACCATTTACAACTTTTTGAAGTATCTGTGGGGAGCGAAAATCCAAGTTAGGAAATACACACACCTGTTAAAGCCATTCCTTATTTTTGCTCTGGGTCTGCCCCCCCCCCCTCCCGGTTAAGAACCAATGGATTAGACCATCTGTACAAAGCTGAAACACAGCAGCGCTTCCTGCCACCCTGGCGGACAGTTCCCTTCACATCACAACTCCCACGTACCCGCCTAAACGACTGACCACACATAATCCTTATCTCCAACACACCACCAAAGTGAGAGCTCTTGAACACATACACAACCTACAGACTGATAATAACATCACACAGACCATCTACACTGACGGCTCTCTTAACACTGTCTGCGGGAGGGCTGGAAGTGCTGTCCTTGTGGCTCAGCCTAACGGTAATGTAATAACGAAAGGAGCTACAATTAGTAACTGGTCATCCACTCTACAAACTGAACTATTTGCCATACTCACAGCCCTGAAACTTGTTGAAGACACTGCCACTGACAGTCTCGTCATCACTGACTCCTTATCCTCACTACTTACTCTTGATAACCTAAACTCAGATTGTCACCCGCTTGTCCCTGAAGCCAGACACAAGCACATGTGTCTTGTTGACGGGGGTATCAGGATCAAGGTGCCGTGGATACCCTCCCACATAGGCATCAGTCAACATGACTCGCGTCCAACAATGACAATGTTGAGTACAATCTAGGACTGTCAAACAGAACCTTAAAAACTGTAATCAGAAAAAAACTTGCTGATGAATTTGACGCAAACAGATAAGTGCAAACAGGTCCTAGTCAATCCATTGTTTACCATGATGAGATGTATCAAGTAAAACATGTATATGGAGCAAGTAACAAGATCACTAGATTACAAGATGTTGTAACCGCTAGACTAAGGTTAGGATATAAGTACCTCTGGCAGTATGTTCCTCAAGCAGATGTGAACAAGACTAAATGTAAAGTGTGTGTCCAGACATATGGCCACACACTCTGGCAGCATGTCCTTCAAGCAGATGTGAACAAAACTAAATGTAAAGTGTGTGGCCAGACATATGGCCACACACTCCAACACTGCGTCTTAGACTGTGAAAAAAATAGAACCTTATAGGGATAGATCCAAGCACACTGTGTATACAATGGCACAGCACTCTGAT
Source organism: Homarus americanus (assembly GCF_018991925.1). Classification (NCBI taxonomy): domain Eukaryota; kingdom Metazoa; phylum Arthropoda; class Malacostraca; order Decapoda; family Nephropidae; genus Homarus; species Homarus americanus. The sequence continues at coordinate 10,339 of NW_024744151.1, read as the reverse complement.
GACAAGACAGCTGATATACTGAGGCTGTATCCACACTTCGCATCTAGTACCTAATGAAAATTCTATGTACCGACTTAAAGAAACGATGTACTGGAAATACTCTGTAACATTCATTGACACAATATCCTGACCACTGGGGTCTGATAAACACCCTTTGTGGCCTCTACTCTGTAATCCGTTTTGTGCTACAGCTCACAGGTTGAGTGTGGGGTGCACAATAAACTAGCTGCACGAAATTTCAAAATTTTAATACATAACTACAGGCATTATCTTACCTTATTCAGCTGACCTACGGCTTTCAGGTCACATCATCAGAGCTGCAAGTAAACATTATATCAGTGTTACAATATCTACAACACTTGTTACAATATCTACAACAGGTGTTACAATATCTACAACAGATGTCACAATATCTACAACAGGTGATGGGAATTAGGTATTCAGCTCGTTCAAGGAACAAGTTATTCATTATGTTTAATATTTTTCGTCTTACATGCGTTATGTTATGTTTGTTTGTATTACTGTAGGTTATATAGTTTATTGTTGTATTGTAAATTATGTATTGTTTGTGTCAATATTTACATCCTTGTAGTGAGTAATAAACAACCTGGCAACTCTGTGAGGTTAGTTGTTAGGTCTACCAGTAACAGTGACTCATTCTCTACCCTGGCCAGGCTTCTTGACGTGCTGTTCTGACCAGCTCTGCATTGCGCTATATACACGTATCCGGTGTCTCTAAGGGGTTTGTGTGTGTGAGACTGAATGGTCACCTCACAGCGATCTTTATTTTGTGTATATGGAATATAATTATAATGTATAATGTGATAGGCTGATAACCACAAGGAAAGAAGAAAATACGAAGTTCCCAAGCGCTTTCGTGTAATTCACATCTTCAGGGGTGAGTATAGACTAAGGAGAAGTACAAAACAAGGTATATATATATATATATATATATATATATATATATATATATATATATATATATATATATATATATATATATATATATATATATATATATATATATATATACAGAGGAGGGTGAGATCAAGCCCACAATGGTCAGGTATTAGGTAATGACCCGACTAATCTTCAAATACCTGACCATTATGGACCTAGTCTCACTCTTCTCTGTATATATACACCTTGTTTTGTACTTCTCCTTAGTCTGTACCCACCCCTGAAGATGTGAATTACACGAAAGCGCTTGGGAACTTCGTGTTTTCTTCTTTCCTTGTGGTTATCAGCATATACCTGGATCACGCACACCTACAGTGATTTACTTGCATAATGTGATCGGTCACACTTATTCCATGTGATAATTGTAAGATTAGAGGCTTTATCCTTGGTTTTGTTTGTTTCTCACTTATAGTTGATGGACTTTCATTTGCACCTTTCTGTGTATATAGTGTAAATATGTTTACTACTTAATATACTAAAGCAGTTTCTAGTGTATTATGAATTTGCCCGTTCCCGGTTATCTTCCCTTGTGTTTTCATGTTGTGAAACATTATAATAACCCCTAGACAAATATGGGGGCCTGTCTGGGAGTTGCTCACCATCTTGTTTTGATTGTTCCCTTACGTTTTCATTATCCATTTGTGTTATTACTTGTTACTTGAGTTATCTCTCTGTGAGTTAGTGGTTCAGCTCACGCTACTTGTTTAGACTATCTATTGCTAATGAAGTTGACCAATTTTATTCCTGATCTTGCTCATTTGAATTCACATTCACTCTCACATTACTAGTGATTCCAAAGTGTTTATCCTACCACTCCTATTTATATTATGAATTTTATTTATTACAATTTATACAGGTTATAGACTTTGAGTATATAGTTCAAAATGGAATTTTGATCAGCTGAGTTTGTTGAGAAACCTTCACTGGGAAAGTTACAAAAGAGAGAGCTGAAAAAAAAAATATTGGGTTTCTATTCCTGTATATTATGCTCTGGATGTAAGTTCTGTTGATGATAACAGTGGTGTATCGACCCTGATTACTTTGAGACAAATGGAGATAGAGAAAGCCCAGAGACAAAGAGAGGAAGCCCAGCAACAAAGAGAGGAAGCCCAGAGACAAAGAGAGGAAGCCCAGCAACAAAGAGACAATTACAGTAGAACTAGTGTTGAGAAAAGGGGAGAAGAATGATTTTGATGTTAGCAGTCAGTCTAGACCAGTACCTACTTTAAAATGAGGGTTCCTCAGGAGTTCTTTGTACAATTTGAAAAGATTGCTGAGTGCCTGCAATGGCCTAGAGAGGGTTGGTCAATCATGGTTCAAGCAATGTTGGTAGGGAAAGCTAAAAGTGTCTTTACTAGTTTTCCAAAAGAGACTTGTCAAGATTACTTTAAACTCAGAGATGCTACCCTCCAAGCTTATAACGTGGTCCCAGAGGTGTATAGGCAACAGTTTCGTCATCTTAAGAAGTTGGAATCACAGATATAGATGGAGTTTGGTTCTGACAATGAAAGGCTGTTCCAACGTTGGATTAAGTCTCTTGATGTGTAAACTTTTGATGCACTGAAAGACTTAATGCTTTTAGAAGAATTTAAATGATCTGTACATCCTGATATAAAGTTGTATTTAGATGAGGGTGACCACTCAAAGCAAAGCATCTATTTTAGCAGAAAATTATGCTCTATCTCATCGTCTACGACACAATCCTCAGAGTCATCATGAAGTTGTTAGCGGGAAGCCAGGGAATGCGTGTAAGTCTAGTGATAAGGGTGATAGGCCTGGTAAGGTGGCACAGTATCCATCGTTCAAATCAAGTCACAGTAATGTTCAAAGGCAAGATTTAGTTAGGACTAGCAAAAAGAATGCTGTTAAGATGGAATCAATTACACTATGTTATTATTGCAAGCAACCAGGGTTCATAATTGATAATTGCCCCAAATTAGCTCGTAAGAATGCGATTCAGGAAACTTAGGCAATTAAATCTGTTTAAAAGACCAGTTTCAAGTGATAACTCCACTGATGTTAGTCACCCTGTCCAAATTTTGAGGGATACTGGTACGTCACACAGTATAATGTTAAACGGGTCAATGCCGTTCATTCAGGATGCTTATACTGGCGAACATGTCGTCCTTCAGGGTGTTGGGGGAGCAGTCACTATTCCTTTAGCAAGGGTATTTTTGAAGTCAGATCTGGTTAATCAGTAAGTGACAGTACGTGTCCAGAATAACTCACTCGCAGAAGGAGTAACATTTTTGCTTGGTTATGATGTTGCGGGAAAACTTGTTGTGCCCAACCCTATAGTTCGTTTAGTTCCATCACTCGAAAGCCCAACTGAACCACTAGAGAAGGAGTACCCTCACCTTTTTCCCAGCCGTGCGGTGACACGAAGCATAAATGTCCAGACTACAGTACATGATTCTCCTAATAGTGACATGAACCGTGTCAGTGATTCAGATAACTGTGGATTCGGTATAAGTAAATTGTTTGAGGTTAATGACCCTTCCAATTATAAAGGAATTCATAATATTCCCCTAACACGAGATAATCTCATAAGAGCTCAACAAAATTAAAGAACTTGTTCACTATATCAGTCTTGCTGTTGATGAAAAAGAGGCACCAAGTGGAACATGTTATTATTTAAATAATGGTCTACTCCTGAGGAAGTATAGGCCATTGATACTCCTGCAGAAGACAAATGTACCCCAGTTCACGAGATAGTGATTCCTACTTTACACATGATTTTCCTGGAGGTCATTTAGGTGTAAATAACACATATAATAAGCTACTGAAGAATATCTTCTGGTCTGGGATGAGAAAGGACGTGTCAAATTTCTGTCGTACATGTCACACTTGTCAGATGGTGGGGAACCTAATAATGTAATTCCCTCTGCACCCCTGAAACCAATTCCTGTTGTTCATGAACCTTTTAGTCACATAATTATCAACTGTGGCGGACCTCTCCCTAAGACAAAAGCTGGAAGTCTATATCTTTTAACTATTATGTGTGCATTAACCCGATATCTTGAAGCTGTTCCCTTAAGAAACATTTCTGCAAAGATCATTGTTAAAGCTCTCATTAAGCTCTTCGCCCAGTACGGAATTCCTTGTAACATTCAATCTGACCAGGATCCAATTTCACGTCCGGTCTGTTTCAACAGGTGATAAATGAGCTAAAAGTGAAACAGTATTGCCACAGCCCTGAATCACAAGGTGTCTTAGAGAGGTTCCGTCAAACTCTCAAGGGAATGTTAAAGAAATATTGTATGGTAGAGGATAAAGACTGGGATGAAGGTGTTCACTTAATGCTCTTTTCCTTCCGCGAGAGTAAACGGAAGTCTTTGGGATATTCCCCCTTTCAACTTATATTTAGAGATGAAGTCAGAGGACCACTCAAAATGTTGAAAGAAAGTTGGATGCCAGAAGGGAAAGTATGCCACTACTTAAATACTTACAGAGATTCAGGACTAGATTAAATCATGTTCGTAAGTTTGCATAGAAAATTTTAAAAGATGCTCAAGCTACACGAAGGAAAATTTTGACAAGGCAGTAGAACAGACCTTCAGTCCTGGAGAACTAGTGCTACTCTACCTACCTCTGGCGAAAAACTCCCTACAGTCAAGTTATTTTGGTCCTTATAGAATCAAGAAAAAAGCTAATGATGTAAATTATGTGGTAGAAGCCCCTGTTGAAGCCATATCACATTAGAGAATCAGAGGCAGTACTAATCCAGGGTCAAGTGCCAGACAATGAAGTTGTGCCTGAAGATTGCTGCCTGGACCATCCTGTCAAGTTGTGTAATAGTGACATTTTGGCTAATATTGAGTTTAAATTGCAGCATCTGACACCATTGCAGTCCTTGGAGTTGAAGGGTTTACTCGAAGACTTCCGAGGGATCTGCTAGGACGTCCCAAGACCCTTTCGGATTGTCCAACACGACGCGGCTCCTGTCAAACAACCCTATTACCGGATGAGCCCCACGAAGGTGAAGAAGCTGCGAGAGGAGGTGGAGTTCCTTCTCGTATATGGTTTGGCGGAGGCGAACAGCAGTGAATGGTCGACGCCGTGTTTGATGGTACCGAAGCCTGACGGTAGTCAAAGGTTGATTAATGCAAGGTCAATGCTATCACCCTTCCTGACTGTTTTCCACTACCCAGACTGGATGATGCTATCGACGGTATCGGCCAAGCAGAATTCGTAATTCGTCACGAAGTTGGATTTACTCAAAGGTTACTACCAGGTGGAGTTGACGGAGAGGGCAGAGAGAATATCAGCGTTCGTCCCAATAGATGACCTTTACCAGTACTGTGTCACGCCGTTTGGTATGCGTAACGCCCCTGCCACCTTCCATTATCTACAACAGGTGTTAGTTTATCATCATAAAATATTCAGGTACAAAAAAGAACCTCACAACACCTTAAGACCCCTCCCAATATCTGCCATCTTATATCACCTTACAGCAACTCACAACAACTCACAACAACTCACAACACCTTACAACACCTTACAACAACACCTTACAACACCTTACAACAACAACTCACTACACCTCACAACAACTCACAGCACATCACAACAACTCACTACAACTCACAACAGCTCACAACAACTCACTACACCTAACAACAACTCACAACAACTCACAACAACTCACAGGACAACACAACAACTCACAACAACTCACTACACCTCACAACAACTCACAACAACCCACTACACCACACAACAACTCACAACACCTCACAACAACTCACAGCACATCACAACAACTCACAACACCTTACAACACATCACAACAACTCACTACACCTCACAACAACTCACACAAATAACTCACTATACCACAACAACAACTCACAGCACATCACAACAACGCACAACAACTCACAACAACTCACAACAACCTACTACACCACACAACAACTCACAACACCTCACAAACAACTCTCACAGCACATCACAACAACTCACAACACCTTACAACACATCACAACAACAACAACTCACTACACCACAACAACCTCACAAACAACTCACTATACCCTCCAAATAAACTCACAGCACATCACAACAACGCACAATAACTCACAACAGCTCACTACACTCACAAAAACATCAAAACAACGCACAACAACTCGCAACAGCCCACTACACCTCACAAAACATCACAACAACTCACAACACCTTAAAACACATCACAACCTCAACACCTTACAAACAGAGGGAGTCACCATAAGAGGGAGTCACCATAAGAGGAAGACACCAGTAGAGGGAGTCACCATAAGAGGGAGACACCAGTAGGGGGAGTCACCAGTAGAGGGAGTCACCAAGAGGGAGTCACCAGTAGGGGAGTCACCAGCAGAGGGGAGTCACCATAAGAGGAGTCACCAGTAGGGGGAGTTACAAGTAGGGGAACACCAAGAGGAGTCACCAGTAGAGGGAGTCACCACAAGAGGGAGTCACCACAAGAGGGAGTCACCATAAGAGGGAGACACCAGTAGAGGGAGTCACCACAAGAGGGAGACACCAGTAGGGGAGTCACCAGAGGAGTCACCGTAAGAGGGAGTCACCAGTAGGGGGAGTCACCAGTAGAGGAGTCACCATAAGAGGGAGTCACTGTAGGGGAGCAAAGTAGGGGGAGTCACCATAAGAGGGAGACACCAGTAGGGGGAGTCACCAGTAGAGGAGTCACCATAAAGAGGAGTCACCAGTAGGGGAGTCACCAGTAGAGGGAGACACCAGTAGGGAAACACCAGTAGGGGGAGTCACTGCAGAGGAGTCACCATAAGAGGGAGACACCAGTAGGGGGAGTCACCTACAAGAGGGAGACACCAGTAGGGGGAGTCACCACAAGAGGGGAGACACCAGTAGGGGAGTCACCATAAGAGGGAGTCACCAGTAGGGGAGCTACCAGTAGGGGAGACACCAGTAGAGGGGGAGTCACTAAGAAGAGGGAGACACCAGTAGGGGAGTCACCATAAGAGGGAGACACCAGTAGGGGAGCCACCATAAGAGGAGACACAGTAGGGGGAGTCACCACAAGAGGGGAGACACCAGTAGTCACCATAAGAGGGAGACACCAGTAGGGGAGTCACCATGAGGGAGACACCAGTAGGGGAGTCACCATAAGAGGAGACACCAGTGGGGAGTCACCATAAGAGGAGACACCAGTAGAGGGAGTCATCAGTAGGGAGTCACCAGCAGGAGTCACCAGTAGGGGAGTCACCAGAAGGGGAGTCACCAGTAGGGGAGTCACCAGCAAAGGGAGTCACTAGTAGAGGGAGTCACCAACAAAAGAGAGTCACCAGTAGGGGAGGTCACCACAAGAAGGGAGTCACCAGTAGAGGAAGCCTCAGGAGAGGAGTCACGTAGAGAGTCACCAAAAGAAGGAGTCACCAGTAGGGGGAGTTACTGAGGGAGTCACAGTAGGGAGTCACCAAAGAGGGAGTCACCAGTAGAGGGAGTCACCAGGAGAGGGCACCAGTAGAGGGAGTCACCATAAGAGGGAGACACCAGTAGAGGGGTCAATGCTAAGAGGGAGACACCAGTAGAGGGAGTCACTATAAGAGGAGACACCAGAGAGGAGTCACCACAAGAGGAGTCACCAGTAGGGGGAGACACCAGAAGAGGGAGTCACCAGTGAGAGGGAGCGCCACAAGAGGGAGTCACCAGTAGAGGAGTCACCAGTAGAGGAGTCAACAGCAGAGGAGTCACCAGCAGAGGGAGTCACCACAAGAGGGAGACACCAGTAGAGGGAGTCACCAGCAGAGGGGAGTCACCAGTAGAGGGAGTCACCAGTAGAGGGAGTCACCATAAGAGGGAGACACTGTAGAGGGAGTCAAATACAAGAGGGGAGCCACAGCAGAGGGAGTCACCAGCAGAGGGAGTCACCAGTAGAGGGAGTCACCAGTAGAGGGAGTCACCAGTAGAGTGGGTCACCAGTAGAGAGTCACCAGTAGAGGAGTCACCAGAGGGAGTCACCAGCAGAGGGAGAGCTCAGCAGAGGGAGTCACTCAGAGGGAGGTCACCAGCAGAGGGAGTCACCAGCAGAGGGAGTCACTCACAAGAGGAGACACCAGTGAGGAGTCACCAGTAGAGGGAGTCACCAGCAGAGGGGTCACCAGAGAGGGAGTCACCAGTAGAGGAGTCCCCTGCAGAGGGAGTCACCAGTAGAGGGAGTCACACAAGAGGGAGCCACCAGAAGAGGGAGTCACCAGTAGAGGAGTCACCAGTAGAGGGAGTCACCAGTAGAGGGGCAGGCAAAGCAGCAGAGGGAGTCACTACAAGAGGGAGACACCAGCAGAGGGGGTCACCATAAGAGGGAGACACCAGTAGAGGGAGTCACCTACAAGAGGGAGTCACCAGTAGAGGGAGTCACCAGAAGAGGGAGTCACCAGTAGAGGGAGTCACCAGTAGAGGGAGTCACCACAAGAGGGGAGACACCAGTAGAGGGAGTCACCAGTAGAGGGAGTCACCAGTAGGGGAGTCACCAGAGGGAGTCACCAGCAGAGGGAGTCACCATAAGAGGGAGTCACCACAAGAGGGAGTCACCAGTAGAGGAGTCACCACAAGAGGGAGTCACCACAAGAGGGAGTCACCAGTAGATGGAGTCACCACAAGAGGGGGAGTCACCACAAGAGGGAGACACCAGTAGAGGGAGTCCCATAAGAGGAGTCCATAAGAGTCAGTAGGGAGTCACCATGAAGTCATAAGAGTCCCATTAGAGTCACCATAGAGGAGTCACCATGGGGGAGACACCAGTAGAGGGAGTCACCAGTAGAGTCACCATAGAGAGTCACCATAGAGACACCAGTAGAGGGAGTCACCATAAGAGGAGTCACCATAAGTTGCCAGTAGAGTCACCATAAGAGTCACCATAGAGGGAGTCACCAGTAGAGTCACCATGGAGTCACCATAAGAGACACCAGTAGAGGGAGTCACCAGTAGAGGAGTCACCAGTAGAGTCACCAGTAGAGTCCAGTAGAGAGTCTACAGTAGAGGTCACCAGTAGAGAGCCAGTGAGGTCACCAGTGGGAGTCACCATAGGGGAGACACCAGTGGGGTCACCATAAGAGAGACACCAGTAGAGTCACCATAAGAGAGTCACCAGTGGGGAGTCACCAGTAGAGGAGTCACCATAGAGGGGGCAGTAGATGGAGTCACCATGAGGGAGTCACCAGTGGGGGAGACAGTGAAGTCACCAGTAGAGGAGTCACCATAAGAGGAGTCACTAGTAGGAGTCACCAGTGAAGTCACCAGTAGAGGAGTCACCAGTGGAGGAGTCACCATAAGGAGACACCAGTGAGGAGTCACGGTAGAGTCACCAGTAGAGGAGTCCCCAGTGGGGAGTCAGAGACCAGTAGAGCCAGAGTCGTGGGGAGTCACCAGTGAGCAGAGGTCACCAGTGGGAGTCACCATAGAGGAGACACCAGTGGGGGTCTCATAAGAGAGGAGTCACCCAGAGGGAGACACCAGTAGAGGGAACCAGTAGAGAGTCACTAGTAAAGTCACCAGTAGAGCCTCAGTAGTCACCATAGAGGAGTACACCAGTAAGTCACCATAAGAGTCGGAGTCACCAGTGGAGAGTCACCAGTGGGGAGTTACCATAAGAGACACCAGTAGAGTCACCATAGAGTCACCAGTAGAGTCCAGTAGAGTCATCAGTAGAGTCACCAGTAGAGTCACCAGTAGGAGTAACAGTAGAGGAGTCATTGGTAAGTCACCAGCAGAAGTCACCAGTAGGGGAGTGTCACAGAAGGGTGAGTCACCAGTAGAGAGGGCAGTAAAGGAGTCACTAGTAGAGGAGTCACCAAAAAGAATCACCAGTAGGGGAGTCACCAGTAGAGGGAGTCACCAGTAGAGGTAGTCACCAGTAGAGAGTCACCGTGGAGGGAGTCACCAAATAGAAGAGTCACCAGTTGGGAGTCACCGGTGAAGTCACCAGTAGCAGGAGTCACCAGTAGAGGTCACCAGTGGAAGGTGCAGTAGAGGGTCGCAGTGGGGGAGTCACCAGTGAAGAGTCATGGGGAGAAGAGTCACCAGTGGGAGTCACCAGTAGAGTCACCATAGAGAGTCACCATTGGAGGAGTCACCAGTAGAGTCACCAGTAGAGCACCAGTGGAGTCACCAGTGGGGAGTCACCAGTGGGAGTCACCAGTGGAGAGTCCCAGTGGAGGGGAGGTCACCAGTGGAGGGTCACCAGTAGAGTCACCAGTAGAGTCACCAGTATAGGAGTCTCAGTAAGTGAGTCACCAGTAGAAGTCACCAGTAAGTGAGTCACCAGTAGAGAGTCACCAGTAGAGGGGAGAGCAGTGAGGGAGTCAGCAGTGGAGGAGTCACCAGTAGAGTCACCAGTAGAGGGAGTCGCAGTGGGAGTCACCAGTGG
>NW_024744150.1:0-15154 GCF_018991925.1 Homarus americanus | reverse complement strand
CTCGTCGAAAAATAAAGTGTGCTGGAAGCCTGATTTTTACTGTTGTCCTGATGTCTAATTCAGCAAGATGGGTAGAATGTAATAAAGTTATGCTACACTTGTACAATTGAACCCATGTCTTCTCATTGGGTTTTTTTTTGGGGGGGGTTATATTATATTAGTAATTTTCATTGTTCCCTTCATTTACTAGCATCTTCTTTTGTTCTCTTCCATATGCCATACTACCCTTGGTCAGTTATATGAACAATAAAGCTTAGAAAATGGTCGACTCTAGTCTTCTTTCACCACAAATGTTTTGTAGCCTTTTGTTGTTATCTTCAGCCCTAGGACAGTGCCTTCCATGGGATAGGGAATTACTTTCTTGTCTACTATAATGGGGTCCCTTTTCCTTTTAGCACTTGGTATTATTTTGAAGTTGTTGGTGTTGGTTTGTATCTTCCACTTTTTTTCGTACTGGTTGATTTTCTCTATTGCGTTGGCAGTATGTTGTGCCATTGTTGTTTTTGATTTGCCAGGGTATAATAATAATAATAATAATAATAATAATAATAATAATAATAATAATAATAATAATAATTAACGGTTTATTGAAAGAGCAAAGCAGCCGGAAGGCTGAAAATATACAGTTACAAAATTGGGAACTGGGTCTCTTCATTTACAAATAATATACAAGTAACATAAGTGATACAAATATGAAATATAATAACTAGATGGGGAGAAGCTCAAATTACAGGGCATTTCAACATAGTGACAGTGCAAAAAGTAGGATTTACTGGGAGTGAATACACTGGTTTATTACAAGTTATTGATAATTTTTACAATGGTTGGGACTGGGCTGTTCTTATAGCGATCAGTTCGTGCTCGTATGGGCTGGATGCGGTTGTGGTGTCGAGCAGCAATTCTCAGGCGAGGAATCGCAGGTGGTAGTAGGAGCCAGTGTCGAGGATGGTGCAGAAGCTTCTCACCAAATTTGCAGATAGGTCGTGGTAATGGTCAGTGAGAGCAGAGGGTAAGTGTGTTGAGTGCTTCTTGATATGTGGAGTAGGAAGGGGAGAGAATAATCTTACATGCCCTCTTTTGCACCTTTTCTAGGTGTTTACGTTGTGTGGCATTTAGGGAGGAAGACCAGGTAGGGGAGGCATAGGTGAGCTTGGGAAGTATGAATGTTGAGTAAACACTGAGGAGCTCGGGTGCAGGAACTCCGAGGGATTTGAGTCGGCGGAGGAGGTGGAGACCGAAACTGGAGGATTTGACAACTTCAATGACGTGTGGTTTCCAATTTAGTTTGTATGTGATGATTTGTGTGATATCTTCTGCAAAAATTATATATTCACTGTAGGGAGCTGGTTCTGGTAGGTCTGCTGTACAGATATTGTACAGCGTGGGTGAAAGGACACTACCTTGGGGAACTCCACTTTCCAGTTCTATGGGTGGTCCTATATGGTTGCCGATTTGTATTTGTGCCGTGCGATCATCTAAGAAGTCATAGACGATTTTTTTCTAGTGGATCTGGAAGATTTAATTGAAGAAGTTTAAATTTTAATCCTAGGTGCCATACTTTATAAAACGCTTTCTTAATGTTTTTTAATACAATGTTGACTTGGTTTCTTTCTGCTTTCTTGTTGGCTAACGTTTCCGTGATTATGGCTAGTGCAGTATGTGTTCCCTTTCTTTCAATGAATCCATGTTGTCTAGGGTTTAGTAGTCCGTTTTCGCTCCTGTTTTTTCTGATTCTCATGTTAATTGACTTTTCAAATAGTTTTCCTATAACTTCGAGTAGAAGAATTTTGGTTTGTACGTTAATTACTTGAGTGAGGTCTTTGGCTGGTTTCGATATGAATATGATTTTTGCGTTTTTGATTGCGTCAATGAAGTATCCACTTGCCAATGCTGAGTTTAATATTTCAAGGATGCCTTGTGTGCAGTTGTTGGGTAGGTATAATAGGATCATATTTCTTGTGATTTTTGTGAATCTTGGTGCTTTTTCTTTAGTGTGTCTGATGTAGTGTAGCAGTTCTCCTTCTGTAATTAGTTCTATTGTGTTGAGCCTGGTTTTGTCCACCACATGGTATGGGGTTATCCTATTTATCTTTTCAGCCATCTCTCTGCGGATATGATTCTCGTGTTCCTCGTCAAATTGCTCATTTTTTTCTTCTGATATTTGAAATACTTTTTTCCATTCTCTCCTGTATGCGGATTGTATCTCTTTTTCTTCAAAGAGTTTTTCCCCATTTTGGTCTTTTATGTACTTTTGTTGGGGTTTGTGGTTTCCTAGAATTTTGTATACGTTCTGCCAGAAGTTCTTATCATTCCTTATGGTATCCAGGTTGTTTATTAGTTCGGTCCATATCTTTTTGTGTGCTGTCAGACTTTCATCTCTTAGCTTTTGTTGTATTTGCCTTAAGTTTCTAATAAGCTCTGTTATTGGCGGATAGTTTTGTAAGTACAGTGTTTGTAACGAAAATATCGAGTATGTGTGTGCAAAGATTATTGGCAGTGAATAATAAAGGATGCATATATTCTGCAAACAAATCAGTCATTTGAAGTTAAAAGTGAAAAAAAAGTAAGGCTAAAATGGGGTTTGGGCTTTTTTTTTTTAGGTAAATATTGCATATAGACCTTAGTAACATATTCACTTTGAATATGGTCAATTTGTGTAAAATGAGATGCGCTACCACTTATACCAAAAAATGCTTGTGGAAAGGCGGCCAGTCTATAATGGGGATGAAAAATTTAACTAGGATTTTATACCTTAGACACACTTACCGGACTTTTGAACTATTTGTTAGCATCCCATAGGACTTAGTTTACATTTTTATTGGGAGGGGGGGGGGTTGTTTTGCTTGGTAAAGTTGAGGTGATAATAGCCAGGGCTGTCTCGGTTGCTGTACACTTCGTGAAGCTGGTATGTGTGGTTTATTTGTTTTGTCTCTGTTGTTGCTAGTATTTGTGAAGTCTGCTTAGTATGTCTGAGAGTAAATTGGGTATATATTGGATAACTTGTTTGTGATCTTTGTGTTGCTTGGGAATGAAGAGTATTTTTTGCATCTATAAGATATCAAGCTGAGAGCACTTGGCTGAATATTTTGATATTGGTTTTGATGCAGTTGTTTGGTAAGTGAAGTAGTGTATGCTGTTTTATGTATCGTTGGTAAACCCAGGCGTGTTTTGTTTGGCATATTGGACGTAGTGGAGTGGCTCACTTTCGGTTATTGGTTGTATGGAGTTAAGCGTGTGGTAAAGAGTTGTCGTGTGTTTCATTCTTGCCGTTTCTCAGCGTACGAAGAGTAGGTGGTCATCGTCAAATAAATACTCTTCCTCGTCACTTACTCGGAAGAGCATCCTCCACTCTTTGCTTTAGGTTGCCTCCTTGTTTTCATTATTGTAGAGTTTAATGTCATTCTGGGCTTGTATGTTATTTTGGTGTGGTTTATTATTAGCTGAAAGTCTGTTCAAGTGTTTCCAGAATTGTTTAGTCTTTCAGGTGGCAAGGATGTTCTATATCGGTTAGCCACACCATCACACAGCTAAATCATTACAGCCACACAATCACAGCCATACTATCACAAGCACACCACACCATCCCGACAGGTGGGGGAGTATTTTTCTCCTAGTTTAGTTTGATTTGCTATAAGGTCATTTATAGGCGATACAGTCGGTGGGGATTTATGTATACTATTATGTCGGTACCTGTGTACAGTGTGTGCAGCAGAAGTAATTCGTGTGACATTTTATTGTGGGGTAGTGCGGTATTGTTGTATGTAAATTGCAGTGGTTATACTTGTGTGTTTTGGATAGCAATAGTTTATCGATGTGTTCCTGTGTGATGAGTGTGCGCAGGTATACAAGGAATTAACATAGATATTTTAGTTGAAGTTTCCAAGGGATTTACTACAATTTGTATTAGTACATAATTTGATATATATTTTACAGTAATTTGTTTGTTTCAGTTATGGGTCAGAGCCATCAATGGAGACATTCTACAGCTGGTGTTTAACAACCTTTTGGACTTCCTTTGGATGAAGATACTTCTCAACACGGGACGAAGATTCTTCTCAACAAGGGACAAATATACTTCTCAACACAGGACGAAGATAGATACTTCTTAATATACGTTCGTGAGTTTGTAGAAGATCTCTGTCATTATTGTATTGTGACTAGTTTGAGATGCATGTGTCACCCCTGTAGAGTTAGATTCTTGTAATGATGATGTTAATTTGTTAAGCTTTAAAATTTATCAAGGTTTTGTTTGTGTTAGTTTTACTGTACAGTAATTATAAATATAATGAAAGTACTATTGTTTTTCCACAACAAAGTGAAGATGGAGGATATTGACAATGTATTGTTACGAACCCCTCCACCAATTGTCATGATCTACCTACCCAGTACTACGAACCACGCCATCTATTGTCCAGATCTACCTACCCAGCACCACGAGCAACGCCATCTTGGGACGACACACGAGTATGGCTCGTCTTAATTACCACTCCGGGGTTTCCCTTCTCCATATCCTGGTTGTTCGTCACTTCCTCCAAGTCTTCTTTGTCAGCTTCGCCTCGAGTCTGGTGAGAGTTCACTTCGGCTCTGGGAAGTGACCACAGGATCACCTATCCCTCTAAACCCACGGCACAGTGAGATCTACCTATCGCCTTTCTGCACACTCAGCCTTACTCACAGCCATCTCAGCCTCACTTAAGTATTTGTAATCTGTATTGCCTCCCACCTCCACCTTGCTTCACGATTGTTTTATGTTTTATTAATATGTAGTATACTCGTTAATGTTTAGGTTAAGCTTCATATAAGTAATTTATAAGCTGAATATTTTGTTAAGGGATTTATGGTACTTTTTATTATATTAAAGAAAAACTCGTGATCCTTTGTCTACCCTTTTATAGTCCCGATTGTCTTTGTTTTTTATTATGTTACCTGCCGGGATCTAAGTAGACTTTTAACTATATTCTAACCTCAACTCAGAATAAATGGCGACCGTGACAGGACACCCACCTTAAGTACCATATTCCTTTCCCTTGTTATCGGAAAGTGTTAATTATTCCTCCAGTCACTTTCTGTTCACAATTGTTTTTTACGGTGGTTTAAAGTTTCCTTCATATGTGTGTGCATATATTGGTATTATCGTGACAGTAAGAGGACATCGAGATATTAGGTTCGGAAAAGTCAAGGCTTACCTGTTCTACACGTGGCAGTCGGTAGTAAGTCTTATCGAGTGTAGGGAAGAATCCGGATTCGTTTTTATGCCTGCACTCCTCGCTTCCATAGAGTAGGCTGTTCCAGCAGTCACTAGTTTAGGGTGAAGTGATATCTTGGGACGCCCGCCTACCAGGACCCTATAATTATAAAACCTCAATTATTGTTCTTTCTATTATCTTCTATTCAGGGTCAATCATACCAAACTCAAGGGTTGTTAATCAGATCTTTTATATAAAATGCCGAGAATACTCCCTTCCTCTTCAAGTATCTCAGTGTTGTTAACTGATCTTATATAAATGTTTTAATACGCCTTCCTTCTTCAAGGACCGTGAGTTGTTAATCCGATCTTTATATTAATGCCGCAATATTCTTCCTGTTTGTCAAGGGTTGTTAATCCGATCTTTGTATAAAAATGCCGAATACGCTCTTCCTGTTTCAAGTATCTAAGGGCGTTAATCCGGATCTTTATATTAATGCCGTAATACTTCTTCCCCTTTCAAGCTCCCCTTATCCTTATTCATGATCTTCTTCAGAAGAACAATATTCATAAGTGTAATTTCCCTTGGTATAACTTGGGTTAGTTTCGGACTTCTTTGCTATCCACGTGATATTTTAGGCAATCCACTTATCTTTATCTTTTTGGACCATTAATTAATTTTATCTAGGTTTTTTAATGGCCACCAGGATTTGTTAAACTTGGTAGTCCTGGAGAGTGGAAGAGCAAGATACCATTTCACATCTTGAAGCACGGAGGATCGTGGAGAGGTTAATTTGGGACGTGTCAGCTGAGCTGGCTGATGAGCACGCCTTGCTGGTGGAGTCACTGCGTCAGAACGTGGCAGGCCTCTGACATGTTAGGTCCCTCCTCTCAAGATAACCTTGGGGACGGAGTGGCAGGCCTTCCAAAAGGTCCCACACCCATCCCCTTGATGCAACCAAGCTTACTTGTTCTACTGTAAAAACCCAGGCCATACGATCCAGACTTGTAAACACCCAAAGTGTCGAACTGCTAAAAGTAGTCTTCGATCCCAAATCCAAACCAATAAGCAAATCACCAATGTGAAAGGCCCCATCAGGATCTCTTCTCTTCATTCACCTATGAGGGTAATTTCACCATAGAGGGTCTCGTTTTTTCCCTATTCAGATACCACGTGATACGGGTGCACAATTCCATCCTCCTGTTTAACGCCATTCCTGATATATTTCCACCGTGATTTACTAATGAGAGTGTTCAATTTCAGATCTCTCATCCCATGCTTCCTATCTTTAGCTAAAGTGCACTCAATGTCCCTTTTGATTACTGGGAAGTGCAAATAGCCATTAGAAAGACCCAATGCCTGTGTGTGGCATTCATTTATTATTGGGTAATGACTTGTAGGGAGATCTAGTGGTTCCTAACATAGAGACAGTCGACCTCTCTACCTGTCAACTCCACCACTGACCTTAAAGAGACTATTCTCACCTTTTTCCCATCTTGTGCTGTCACCCGGTCACAGAGTGTGCTAAATGGCCTCTTCATCTGGAAACCACTTCCAATATCTTCCCTACCACAGAGAGGACTCCGTACAATAAGACCATTAGTATGATGAGCTCATTAAAGCCCAACAATCTGATCCATCTTTGTTCAACCAGGTGATCACCTCCCTTGGCCGCGCTATGGAAGTCTTTGAGAGGGTGTGTTATGAACCCTCCACCAGTGTCATGATTACCTACCCAGCACTCACGAACCCACCATCTATTGTCCTGATCTACCTACAGGCCCACGAGCAGCCATCTAGGGACGAGACACGAGTATGACTCGTCTTAATTACCACTCGGGTTTCCCTTCTCCATATCCTGGTTGTTGCGTCACTTCCTCCAAGTCTTCTTTGTCCAGCTCGAGTTCAGGAGAGTTCACTTAGCTCTGGGAAGTGACAGGATCCTATCCTCTAAACCCTACGGCACAGTGACTACCTATCGTCTTCTACAATACTCAGCCTTACTCGTCAGCCATCTCAGCTCCTCACTTAAGTATTTGTAATCTTGTATTGCCTCTCCCACCTCACCTTGGCTTCACGATTGTTTTATGTTTTATTAATATGTATATACTGTTAATGTTTTAGGTTAAGTTTGGTTAAGGTAATTTATAAGCTGAATATTTTGTTAAAAGTTTATGGTACTTTATTATACACAAGCAAAACTCATCCTTTGTCTACCTTTTGATCGATTGTCTTTGTTTTTTTATTTATTTTACCTGTTTGGGATCTGGGTAGACTTTTAACTATATTCTAAATCCCCAACTCATGTGAATTTATTCAGATATTGTCTCTCGATCACTAGGTCTTTTAGCTTTTCACAATAAGATTAGCGTTGTGACATCTTGATAGTTGTAGTTTCAATATTATTGGATTAGAACTTTAGCATTCCGTCATTGTCTGGGTTAAATACTTAAAAATTTAAATAATCATTGGAGTGGTGAAACACTACAAAGTATAAAGACAAATTACTAATGACTATGATCTCCTTTTATAGTTTTTTAGTATGTGCCAAATTTAAAGCACTCTGAGTCGCTCTACTCTAATTATCGGATGAAAAGGTCATCTGGGGGTTAAAGAGACGACCGTTTATAGAATGTCTTTGATATCCTGTAACAAATAAATTGATAATTTTATATTTATATGCAAAGTGTCAATTTAAGATTTTGTATCATTGTTTACTTTATCAATTGTGCAAAGTTTTTGGTAAATGATTAGCTATATTGTACAGTGAAGTTTATTGTATACTTTGGTGGTTAGTATAATATAGTGTATAGAATCCATGCCTTCGGACTCTTTACCTTCAAACCCACGATGAGACGCCACCCTCCAGAATCATTGTCTCACTGAGTGCATTAAGGTGAACGCATTTTTGGTTTCCTTTATTAAAGAGCAAGTATGTACAGATTTTTGCCAGTTCCCACTCTGGAGCATCAACATAGAACTGTCTATGAGAAGCAAGGAAACACCAGGTTTGGCCAACCATCTTTAGGGACTGTCCTGGCTTTTGTAGATGGTCATAGCAGCTCACTTTAACTGGGGTGAAGTCCAGCGAACTCAAATGGCAGGTCAGTGGTGATGAGAGGTATCCTTGGTATAAAAACGTCCTCTCCTTTAGCTTTTCCTGTCAATGTAGCTTCCAGTGCATTCATGTTCTTCACCACCAGTCTTGCCCATTACAGAGAGATTGGTGGTTCAAGAATTCTTAAAGCATTATAGGGTTCAATTTTGGTGAGGTGGTGAGGAGGCATTCCAGCAGGCTCAAAGAATTAAGGAATTCTGCAGCGTGCTGGACTGCTTGGTCCTGGTCGATTTTGTATCAACAGATTTGAATGAGGTCTCACTGCCTGAAGCTGTCTGGGTAGAGTCATGATTTCAGCCACTGTTTTATTCTTTGGTGCCAAATTGCGTTCACGACCCACTTGTGATCCTTGTAGTGGTGGATAATGTTTGGGTAGACCATGTTAGTGAGCTCAGTTGAGGACTTTACAACATTTCCTCATTCTTGAGAATGTTTATTTGTCCTTCTGAATCAACAGGGAAAGTTCCATTCCCAATCTGTAGTAGAAGGTTTGCAAACCGTCCAGCATCCTTATCTCCTTAGATGTACTCTCATGTTTAGGCTAGGTGAGTGTCTGAACATTCCAAAGGTATGATGCCTTGAGGCACGATTCAGTTCCTCAGCTGGAGTGCTTCGAGGAATGACAGGGTCTGGCGAAAGTCTCAGCAATGACCGTTGTAATGCCACCCACGAGATGGTCATTTTCGTATGTCTTTGAAGGTCCTGTCCAATACTTCCAAACATTCTGCAGACATAATGCATTCATCCCAGACTATGAGGCTGCATTTTTCTAAGAGTTTTGCCTTTGCCGATCCTTTTTGATGTTGCACACTGATTCTCATTGTGAGCGAGGTTGAGAGGCAGTTTAAAGTTGAGTGTGCAGTACGTCCTCCTTCTAGTAGTGTTGAGATGCCCTGAGGATGCCAGCAAGAACAATTCCCTGATGACGTACTTCTGCGTTAACAGAAGGTGGATCAGAAAGTTTTTCCGTTCCGCCAGGTACATCAGAAAGATCATACCTCCTTGCTCCGCTTGTATCGCTTGAGATCTGTCTATACATTCGCTGATCAGGCACCAGGTGAGGCCTATTTTCTTCAAGAAAATTCACCAGAACTTCCAACTGAGTAGTCTGTCTCTCTGAGCAACTCCTTGTTTGCAACTACTGTTCAGTCCCCAAAACTTTCTTCCATCAATAGTTCATTAACTGTGTATGTAAGTTCCACTACAACGGTACGGCAAAAATATAAATTTGTAGCATTAAACTATTATTTTATTGTCTAATCACTCACATATAACACACCACATCATCACCACATATAACACCATCCATCATCACTACATATAAACACCCTTCCATTATCACTACATATAATACCACCATCATCACTACATATAACAACATCCATCATCACTACATATAACATCATCCATCATCACTACATATAACACCATCCATCATCACTACAGATCGGTAAAGAAGTTTCGAGATTCTCAAGTGACACACACACACAAACAAACACACAGACATACTTCTTTGTTATATATATATATATATATATATATATATATATATATATATATATATATATATATATATATATATATATATATATATATATATATATATATATATATATATATATAGAGAAAGAGAGAGAGAGAGATGTAATGTAATGTTGTCCTTTGTCAGAGAATGTGTATTTTGGGTAATGTATTTACATTTTTTCTCCTCCACTCACCATCACTATCAAGTTTTCTACCACAAACACAACTACTGTCACAAAGAGCACTTCCACCTCCACCAGTACAACTCGAAAACAACTAGTAGTACCATCACTTGCACCACTACAAATACTACTACTGTCAGCAAGACACTTTCCACTACCAAGACTGTTATTCGCATATCCATCACAGGCAGGTCGAATCCCAACTTTTTTTCCTCCTCCACAACCACTATTTCTAACAACATCTCGACTACCACCACATTTTCCATTTGGAGTGATTTTTGTTAGGATGTGAGAGGTCTGTTAGGATGGGTTTCTGTGGGTGTGAGGATGTGTGGGTTTTGATTTTGTTGAAAATATAATTACAGGTACTCTTGAGCATGCAGATTATAAATGCAGGGGTGATAGGTGGTTGTGATGCATTGGATGTTGAGACAAAGGTAGAGAAGTGTGAGGGTGTATGTGGAGTGTTGGAGGGCTGTACAAGGGGTGTGTTAAATGTTAGCGGGTGTAAGAGGGGTAAAAGGTGTGAAGAGTGTTAGTGAGGTGTTGGAAGGGTGTCTGATGGCTGAGAGGAGTGTAGTAGGGTTGGGTGGGAAGCATTGAGGAGTTAAATCCGGTTTTATCGAGAAGCGATTTGGGAGATGTCACGTTTAATATTGTCTTGGGCCTATTGTAACTTTAGTATTTATATCCGGCCAGGTCTAGACAATTGTACTCTTTGTAGGTTATGTATCTAAGCTCACTGCCCAGAGTACAACCTTGTATATAAGCTACTGTGCCGAGTAGCATCTATGTATATAATTCACAGTGGCAACACTGCGTGTTATGTGGCAACATTGCCCGAGGCTGCCATATGGCAAGGCAGTCTCAGTCTGACTCCGTGCCTCGTGCATGGCACACGCTAGTCACCACTTGTATTTCTCCTATCCGTTAATAAATGGACTTCAGTGTTACCCGGTGTTTCCCTACCCATCACTGCCTTCTTCAGGGAACACTTGGAACCTTCACTCTTTAGAGGAAATTTGTTCGGTACCGGCAAAAAGTTATTCCACATCACAATTACGTTCAAGTGACATAAAGTACATTTTTCTTTGTCACCATGATTCCCCAGACAGACAAATACACGTAGCCTAACACAGCCCTTCCCTGCTTCCCTGTTTCTTGTGGGCACTTGCAAATGTTTTCAATTGACACTTGACATGAGGGAGGGAGGGGGAAGGTTTGGCAGTGCTAAGTAATATAATTGATTGATAAGTAGTTTTTATTGTTTAATCATTTTGTAGGCATTTGGTAATGTAATAATTGTGTCTTGGTGTTACGAACCCCTCCACCCAGCACCTCGAACCACGCCATCTATTGTCCTGATCTACCTACCAAGCACCACGAGCAACGCCATCTAGGGACGAGACACGAGTATGACTCGTCTTAGTTAACACTCCGGGGTTTCCCTTCTCCATATCCTGGTTGTTGCGTCACTTCCTCCAAGTCTTCTTTGTGAGCTCCAATTCGAGGAGAGAGCACTTGGCTCTGGGAAGTGACCACAGGATCATCTATCCTCTAAACCTACGGTGCAGTGACTACCGCCTTCTACAATACTCAGCCTTCACAAATCAGCCATCTCAGCTCCTCACTTAAGTACTTATCTTGTATTCCTCCCGGCGTCCTTGCTTCAAAATTGTTTATGTTGTATTAATATGTATATACTGTTAATGTCTGGAATTGTTTGGTTAAGGGTAATTTATAAGCTGAATATTTTGTTTCAGGATTTATGGTACTTTATTATACAACGAAACTCTCATCCTTTGTCTACCCTTTTATAGTCCGATTGTCTTTGTTTTGTTTTTTGTTTACCTGTTGGGATCTGGGTGAGACGTATAACTATATTCTAAATCCCCAACTCGTAACAAATGGCGACCGTGACAGGACCGACCTTAAGTACCATATTCCTTCCTCCTTGTTACTCAGTGTTAATTATTCCTCCCAGTCACTTTGTTACAATTGCTTTCACGGTGGTTTAAAGTTTCCTTCATATGTGTGTGCATATATTGGTATTACCGTACAGTAAGAGTGACAGACGTAGGATATTAGGTTCCAAGTGTCATAAGGCTTACCTGTTATTACGTGGCGAGTCGTGTAGTAAGTCTTATCGAGTGTAGGGAAGAATCGGATCTGTTTAATGCCATACCCTCACTCCAGAGTAGGCTGTTCCATAGTCACTAGTTTACGGTGAAGTGATATCTTGGGCGCCCGCTCCTACCATGACCCCATAATTATAAAGCCTCAATTATTGTTCTTCTCATTATCTCATTCAGGGTCAATCATACCATTTATCAGGGTTATTAATCCGGATCTTTATTAATGCCGTAATACGCCCTTCCTGTATATCAGGGTTGTTAATCCGGATCTTTATATTAATGCCGTATCGCCCTACCTCTTTCAAGTCTCTTATCTTATCTAAGGATCTTCTCAGAACAATAATCATAAGTGTAATTTCCTAGGTATAACTTGGTTAGTTTTGACTTTCTGGTTATCCACTGCCGTGATATTTTCTAGAGGTTATCCACTTATCTTATCTTTTGACCATTAGTTAATTTATCCTATTTTCTTAACAATACCTCAGGTTTTGATCTCCGGATTTTATTAAATCCTTCCGTATAAATTACGTGTTAATATCCTGAAGAAGAATGGAAAGAAATAGCCAACTATTACAATATCCCATTTTCACAGCAACTGACTAAGGAAATGTTAAAAAATCATGTGATTGAAGTGTTGGTTCAACAAGTTTTAAAGAATCTGCTGTTGACAGATTAACGCCCATGTCAAAGCTTCAACCACTATCCACCACCCCTCCTCACTCAGAAGTTGCCTCAGGTCTGGCTAGCCCTCAGAAGAAACACAACGAATAGGCGCAGGTGATCACCTCCTTCGCCAGCCTCACGGTCTTTGGAGGTGTTTTACGAACCCCTCCACCCAGCACCTCTGAACCACGCCATCTATTGTCCTGATCTACCTACCAAGCACCACGAGAGCACGCCATCTAGGGACCTGAGACACGAGTATGACAGTCTGCAGTTAACACTCGGGGTTTCCTTCTCCATATCCTGGTTGTTGAGTCACTTCCTCCAAGTCTTCTTTGTGAGCTCCAATTCGAGGAGAGCACTTGGCTCTGGGAAGTGACCACAGGATCATCTATCCTCTAAACCCACGGTGCAGTGACTACCCACCGTCTTCTACAATACTCAGCTTCACGTCAGCCATCTCAGCTCCTCACTTAAGTATTTGTATCTTGTACTCCCCGTCCACTTGCTTCAAAATTGTTTATGTTGTATTAATATGTATATACTGTTAATGTTTAGGTTAAGTTTGGTTAAGGTAATTTATAAGCTGAATATTTTGTTTAGGGATTTATGGTACTTTATTATACACAACGAAAACTCGCATCCTTTGTCTACCCTTTTATAGTCCGATTGTCTTTGTTTTTTTTTTGTTGTTACCTGTTGGGATCTGGGTAGACGTATAACTATATTCTAAATCCCCAACTCGTAACACTTAACAACGTTGTCAGAGTACAAGATATATGTTATTGGTCATTATGAGTTGTCCTGTGGAATTTTTATTTTGGGGTTTTGTTATACATTGAAGTTTTGTATGTATTTTGGTGTGATGTGTCGCATGTAAGACATTGTGTGTATTGGATAATAGGTATACATTTTGTTGGAAAATGTTTGATGTATTCATTTGAAATGACTATGTAGAGCAATACGAAAGATTACGCTATGTCAAACGATAGGTTGGAAGGACGCGTCGTAAATCTGACCGTCGACATTAACACGTCGAACACTCTATCACGAGATAACTAATAACAGCAAATATGTAGATGTTTAACACTGTTGGGTTTAGGGAGGCGAGCTCTGGAGAGAGACTCGCCCGACTGCACTGCTGTACACGAGAGATTTAATGGAAAGGCAATGTAAAGTGTATTGTATTATAAAGTGTCTATATTTACCATAAAATAGTTATAGAAAAATTTTGTGAAAATATGAATATTTTGAAAGGCAAAGGCGGTGTAAATCGTGCATTTGGATTCGCGTGCCGGCAGTTGAGATTATTGATATTTTGAGTTTGAGCAAAAGTTTAATTGTACATCTGGTCATGGCAAGATTAGCATTGGGGATAAAATGGTGGGGTTTGTTGCATTAGTACTGTAAATACTTCATATATGAATATGTAGTTTTGTATAGATAATGGAAATTAAATTAATAAAGATAGAGTATATGTAAGTGGGAGCGTAACACAAATTGTAATTCGGCGCTGCCATCAAAGCTAGCAAACGTGATTATTTTTAGCTGGAAGTTAGTGTATTTTGTAACAATTATAGATAACGTGTGTATAAATGCTTACTATTTTGGAGAAGTATGTGAAACAGTAAATGTAAAGTAATGTTTAAATTTAATGGATAGAAATGGAAGAAAGTGTACAAAAATTAATTTTTGTGCTTAGACGTCGGAGATGTTGCTCCTCTCTCCAGTCTTTTTACATTATTTATCTGTGCCTCACTGCAGTACATAGTGTGAACGTGGGTAGTAAATTTAGTTTTAGCGGGAGTGTGGGGATGCGAGGGAGATACCACAAGCGGAACACATTTTTTATCGTTCCCATTTGTCACGAGAAGACACCGGACAGTTTTTTTTGCATTAGGATTGCTTATTGAAGTGCCAGACAATATATCAGCTGCACTAAAAGGGTCAGAGACACTGGGAGAGGGCTTAGGAGGCATCGGCCTTTGTGACACGGTGCAATGTGCTGGTAGTTTTTATGTCTTCCCATTCCTCAACATTCGCCATCCACAAGACACACGGTTGCAAAGTACGACAAACCATTACCAAGAAATAACCGCAACGAAGGCTAAACTGGGGGAAATAGAGGCCAATGTTATGTCTCGTGTCGTTGAACCGCAAAGGGCACCGACACGGTTATTGGCGAAATTTTTGAGGCAGCGGTAGCAGGCGCCAGATGACACGGAAATAGGAAAATATGCACGTCGCGTTCGTAACTATGATTTGAAAAGGTAAAAATATGTGATTGTAAGTTATGAGTTGATTGTAAAATGTTTGTATGCAAAGGCCAAGAGTGTTAAGAATATG